>NC_090646.1:325004145-325209145 GCF_040937935.1 Hyperolius riggenbachi | reverse complement strand
TGTAAAGGATCCTAGGTACTGTAGTATTGGTTGCTAACCAAGTATAACGGGGTTCTCTAATAAAAAAAGTGATGGAAGTAATAGAATTCATAGTGCGGATGAAAAGTGCTCAATAAAGATTAAAATCAAATCAGGATAAGATACGTACAGGGTACATAAATACAGGGCACATAAATATCCATACATATACTGTAGAAACCAGATGGACAAGCACCCAAATGGGGACAGACGCGTGCTTGAGTGGATTGACTCAATAGCCCTCAAAGAGTTAGTAAAGACTATACATCGGACTTCGTGTATGCATGGTAAAAAGTCTCCTTTGGTAGAGGCAGAAGGCCTCCCACATCAAGACCTAGGAAGCCACGACAGACACCAAGACTGTCACCAAGATCTGGTGTAGGTAACCATTCCACCGATGCCCCACTATCGTCCAATGACAGTACTGTCAGTGGTGCTCAACGAAAAAACGACACGGCGGCAAGCGATTCAAGTGGAAACGACGGAGTGAATGTACCGTCATCCAACAAGGTGAGTCTGAGACAACGAAGGAACCAGACCCTTCATTAGTCGTGGACATTTCAAGTTATCAACTCACTGATAGAGTTGCGAGCATTAAATCATGGACTTGGATTTTGTCCTACCAATTCGCCTGACTTTTTCCTCATTGAACAAGAATGCTTTTGCTTTTTGCGCAACATAAAGCTTAACGTTTTTTCCGCTAATAACTTTTTTTTTTGGTCTAGACCTCGATCTACTTAGGGGAACTTTTGTTTCTTAAACCAAAATCCTTAGCTGAAAAAAGTTCCTTTTCTAGACCAAGTCATCCTGTTATTCATATGTTTGCTTCAAGAGTCATGGAAGATGTACTATCTTTGGAGCGTGAATTTCGTATTGGACATTTACACTACAGGTCCAACATGAGTCAATCAGCTAGGTTGGCTCTCAGGAAATTACAGGAGAACTCGAGTATTACCATCAGGGCGGCTGACATAGGAGGAGCGTTGGTGGTCTTAGATACCTGTCATTACAAGGAGGCGATCTGCTCTCAACTAAATCAGCCTGATGTATATAAGAGACTCACCGGTGATCCTATTGACCATATACGTAGGATAATACAGAATGTTCTAGATCAGGCGCATTCTAGAAATATTGATGAGGATCTCCGCAGATTTTTACTTTGTGACCAACCCGCTACCTCCCAGTTCTACACTCCCCGGCCATCGGGGAGTCCCATTGTGGCTGGGGTAGGCTCGATTTTTGTCCCTTTGGCAAAATTTCTACATAGATTATTACAACCATTTGTTGCATTATTGAATTCATATCTGAAGGATACAACTATGTTTCTTGAAAAGTTGAATGCATTGAATTTTGTATCTTCTGAAATTCTTTTAGTTACTCTTGATGTAGAAAGCCTCTACACCTCCATCCCACATGATAGACTGTAGATGACTGTAGATGTAGATGATGATGATGATGTAGAGACATGTAGAGGCTGTGGATTGATTCTTACTTACCCAATCGGATCTCTCTGGAGGACAGTGGAAATTTTCTATGTCTTTACTTATCATACTGGAGGAAAACTACTTTGTCTTTGAGGGTGTGTACTATCAGCAGTGTCGGGGGACCGCCATGGGGTCCAATGTGCCCCCCCCCCTACGCAAAGCCTTTATGAGGAGGCATTTGTCTATACGCATGAATATTATCGTAAGCATGTTGTATGCTGGCTACGATATATTGACAATATATTTTGCATATGGAGGGGGTCCCGGGAGGCCCTGGCGGTCTTCCTTCCTAATCTCCTTGAGAGCTGCCCAAATATCCGTTTGACCTCTCACGTGCATTCTGAGCACGTTGCCTTCCTAGACACTGTGGTGATCCAATCCAGTACTACCTTTCAAACTGATTTATTTGTCAAACCAACTGACCGAAACTCTTTGTTGGAATTTACCAGCTTTCATCCGACTTCTACCCGTGAACACTTTCCGGGGGGGGGGGGGAGTTGGGTAGAGTAAAACGTATATTCTGTTGTCAGAGAGACCCGTATTGTGGAAATGAGGGAAAAGTTCAGGAGGAGAGGTTATCCGGGAATATACCTTGGGGCAGTTGTCCCTCACATAGGAAACGTTTTTCCGGGCCAAGACTCCCCTTTGTTTCCGGTTACAATACCTGCAGCAACGAGCTGGGGTATTTTGTGAGGAAACATTGGGGACTCTTGAAGCAATCTTTTCCTCTCATTGAGGAGTTCCGTTACCCTCCCCTTTTTTCATTCAAACGGGCCCCTACAGTGAGGGATAAAGTCAAACCCAGACTTGCTGCCCCTGCTGCGACTTTTAAAAGGGGCACTTTTCCATGCTTAACCACTTAAGCCTAACTGGACGTATATGTTAGTCCAGTGTAATTGGGGAGACAGCACCACCAATTTGTTATTAAATGAGACATATGTGGTATCATTTTAACCATGAAGAGTTGTAGAATACATTTTGGTGTGTCTTAAAGCTTGGACGCATGTCACATAAAAAATGGGTAGGGACAAACTCAATCCAACATAAAGTATTTATTTTTCAAAATTCTGATCAAACTTGGGAAAGTCTTAGCAAAACTACAGGAGACATATGTGGTAACATTTTAACCCTGATAAGTTGTAGAATGGAGTTTAGAGAGTTTTAGGATTGAGGTCCATGTCTTGTGTATTCTTTTTAGTCATAAACTGAATCAAAACCATAAAATGTTCGAATATTCTGTACCAAAATAAGACTTGTAAAATGAAATCAAGGTGACAGAATATAAGAGAAAGAAACATGTATTGTTATCTTAGGAACTTGGCTTTTTAAATATGTATGCCATGAGGGTATATTACTATTATTTTTGCAAGTAAGGTCTCATAATCATCGATGGTATACAATGAGAAGGCAAAAAACATAGGAACATAATCTAAATGTTGTAATAACCAAGATGGATAAGCAAATGCAATGTGTGAGTTTATATTATACTTAGTATGTTTACTGTAAAGCTATATTGTTTGTAAATGGCAAAATAGTGTGATTTCTTTTTTCTATTTTTACCTTCATTTGCCATTAAAATGCATAAAAAAATAGAGTAATTACTAAACAAAATTTTTACACACTTAAAAGACTAACTTGTCCTGAAAAAAAAACAATATATAGATAATTTAGGTGTGATTAGTAGTAATAAAGTTATTGACAAATGAATGGGAGCAGTGCTGATATGTGAAAATTGCTCTCGTCCTGAAGTGGTTAAAGTGGTTCTGAGATAAACTTTTACTCATTGCATAATTGTGTTCCTTTCATATAGTTTATAGGGCATTCCTCAAGCCAAATACTTTTTTTGTTTTGGTTTAATACTCTTAATTCCCTATAAACTAAACAAGCCTCACCCACAGCTCCTTTTGTGCATTTTTACTGTAGCAAGGGCTTATGGGAGTTCAGTCTGGGCAGGAGGAGGAGGAGGTTAATAGCCGTTGATTTCAGAGGCAGAGGGGAGCAGGAGAGGGGACTGAATTCACACACAGGCAAACTGATAGCATCTCCAGCCCTCAGTGTGTTACAATGGGACAAGCAGAAGATGGCTGCCCTCATTGTATCACAGGAATAAATAATCATAAACTTTTGAAGCTGTTTGCAGCTAGCTATGCTGTGTAAACTATCTAAACTTTAGATAAGATATATAGACAAGTTACTTGTTCTAGTTAGTTTTTCATCTCGGATCCGCTTTAAGCTGCCACTTATGCAGCTATATTGTGAGAGGAGGCACGTTTGCGCATCCTTCCAGGTGTGAAAGGTTCTCCATACGGGGCCTCTACACCTGTGATTTTTCATATATTGTATATTTACTTAAATGCCTTTGTGGGTTGGTTTATGTGGGTGAAACCACACATTGCATGCGCGAACGTATCTTTTCTCACAAATCTGCTATAAGGACACGTAATATGGAACAAGCTGTCTCACAGCATTTTACTTTGTGTCGCCATTCAGTTTTGCCGTTAAGGGTCCAAGTCATAGATGGGGTCCCCAGTGATTTTAAGGGTGATAGATCCAAGGAACTCCTGAGGGAGGCGTTTTGGATCAAACGCTTGGGAACTTTAGGTAGTAGTGGACTTAACCATTTCAGCCCGTGGGGATTTTTCACCTTATGCATCAGAGCAATTTTCACCTTATGCATCAGAGCAATTTTCACCTCCCATTCATTCGCTAATAACTTTATCACTTCTTAACACAATTTATTGATCTATATCTTATTTTTTCCGCCACTAATTAGGCTGTCTTTGGGTGGTACATTTTGCTAAGAATATTTTTTTTTATAAATGCATTTTAACAGGATTAATAAGAAAAAAATTGAAAAAATTCATTATTTCTCAGTTTTCGCTTTAAAATAATCCATGCTACCATAATTAAAACCTATGTATTTTATTTGCCTGTTTGTCTAGGTTATGACACCATTTAAATTTTGTCCCTATCACAATGTATGGCGCCAATATTTTATTTGGAAGTAAAGAAAGGTTAGAGATAAAATGAAGAGGAAAAAGAATGCCTATAAGGTCCTAAAACAGGAGGGGACCGAGGCTGCACTCAACAATTATAAGGAGTGCAATAAAAAATGTAAAAAAGAAATTAGGCTGGCAAAGATCGAAGCTGAAAATCAAATCGCTAGGGATATCAAATCTAACCCAAAAAAGTTTTACAAGTACATCAACTCTAAAAAAAGAAAGGTTGACTGTATAGGACTCTTAAAGGATGAGGGTGGGAACTCAATGGTGGATGACCAAGGTAAGGCAGAGTTATTAAATGCTTTCTTTGCTTCTGTCTTCACAAAGGAAACAGCACTGTTGCAAATTACAGAGGCAGAAGAGTCTCAATCTTCAAACTGTAATATTAAATACTTAACGCAGGAAGAAGTAAAGGCAAGACTAAATAAATTAAAAATAGACAAGGCACCTGGCCCGGATGGCATGCATCCTCGGGTCCTAAGGGAATGAAGTTCAGTTATAGATAAAGCCCTTTATCTTATCTTTTGTGACTCTCTTTCAACTGGCAGAGTCCCAGTGGATTGGCGTACAGCCCACGTTTTCCCATTATTTAAGAAGGGCAAAAAATCAGATCCAGGAAATTATAGACCTGTAAGCTTAACATCAGTTTTATGCAAACTATTTGAGGGGTTACTAAGAGATACTATACATGACGTCATAGTAGAAAATAATCTTATTTCTCAGCATCAACATGGGTTTACTAAAGACAGGTCCTGTTTGACTAACATGCTCAGCTTTTATGAGGTAGTGAATGCTAATATGGATATTGGGAATGCTGTAGATGTGATATACTTGGACTTTGCTAAGGCCTTCGACACTGTTCTCCACAAAAGTCTGGTGCAAAAGTTGAGGATGCAAGGACTGGGGAAGAGTCTGTGTGCTTGGATAGGGAACTGGCTAATGGACAGAAAACAAAGAGTTGTGGTCAATGGATCATACTCAAAATGGGAGACTGTTAGCAGTGGGGTCCCACAGGGGTCTGTACTGGGTCCAGTGCTCTTCAATTTATTTATTAATGACCTAGTGGATGCAGTAGTGAGCAATGTTGCTATTTTTGCAGAGGATACAAAATTGTGCAGAATCATCAACTCTCAGGAAGATAGTGTCATATTGCAACAGGATCTGGATAGGATGGCTATATGGGCACATAAATGGCAGATGTTGACAAATGTAAAGTCATGCATTTTGGTCGTACCAATGGTCTAGCACCATACAAAATAAATGGGATACAGTTTTATGACATCAAACTTGGAGAAGGACTTAGGAATCGTACTCAATGCCAAGCCGCTGCAGCTAAAGCTAACAAAATTTTGGGATGCATTAAAAGGGAAATAAAAACTCGAGATGCAAGCATAATATTGCCCGTTTAACTCTCTAGTAAGGCCACATCTGGAATATGGAAGTCAGTTCTGGGCACCACATTACAAAAAAGATATTGCAGTTTTAGAGCAGGTGCAGAGACGAGCAGCAAAATTGATACGTGGGATGGAAGGTCTCACTTACCAAGAAAGGTTAGATAAACTGGGTTTATTTAGTCTAGAGAAAAGACTCCTTAGAGGAGATCTAATTAACATGTATAAATACATCAGAGGGCAATATAATAGCTTGGCGGATGAGCTTTTTGTCCCTAGGCCTTCTCAAAGGACTAGAGGACATGATCTGCGCATGGAGGAAAAACGTTTTAGCCACTTATTTAGGAAAGGATTCTTTACAGTAAGAGTGATTAAGATGTGGAATGCATTGCCACAGGAAGTCGTTATGGCAAACTCTATACCTGCATTTAAGAGGGGGCTTGGGTTAAATGGCATCCATGGCTACAATTACTAGGTAAGGCCTAATGATGTTGATCCAGGGATTTTATCTGATTGCCATCTGGAGTCGGGAAGAAATTTTTCCATTTTGGGGCCAATTGGACCATGCCTTGTAAGGGTTTTTTCGCCTTCCTCTGGATCAACAGGGATATGTGAGGGAGCAGGCTGGAGTTGTACTTTGTACTGGTTGAACTCGATGGACGTATGTCTTTTTTTCAACCAAAATAACTATGCAACTATGTAAAGGTGCTTTTTTTCCATTTTGTGTCCATCACTATTTACAAGCTTATAATTTAAAAAATGTTCGTAGTATACCCCCTTCAAATGCATATTTAAAAAGTTCAGACCCTTAGGTAACTGTTTTTTTTTTTATTTTTTATTTTTTTTATTGTAATCTTTTTTTCCCATTAAAAATGTTATTTGGGTAATATTTTGGTGTGGGAAATAAACAGTTAATTTTTAATGTTACTATATGTGTAAATTGTAATGTAAAAAACATGTAGATGTAGTTTTACTATTTGGCCACAAGATGGCCACCTTGAATATTTTTTCTCCTTGGGCTTCTTGCTAACCGGATGCACAAGGACACGGAAAATTTCATTTGCAGAAAGACTGAAGCCTCTAGTAAGAGCACTTCGGTTTTTCCTGCTGGGGACACGGATCGGTGATCGGGAACCATGTTCCCGTTCACTGATCCCAGGGCTACCGGGGGACAGCACGGGGGCGCGCCAGCGATCGCGCTGAAACGCGGCACCGCAGCAGAGCAGCCGCCTGGGCGTGAGCATCACGTCCGGACGTCAGAAATGGTTAATAGAGACTACAATCTTTCTTTTTGCTTATGACTCTATTTTCTTTGACACTTGGGCTCAATTGGTTATTGATGGGGTTTTGGATATAGCATGCTTGGGATATATTTTGATCCACATATTTCTTTCCCTTATTAGGGTAAGTTGTAGTTGGTTTATATCCAGAGCTTCTAATGTTATGGTGATGTGTGTCTCTTTTATGTATTTGAGATGCAGAGGAGACACCGGGATTGATTTTTGATTTTGCTTTATTTTCCTTTCGATCTGATCCTTTTAGGAATGCCATTTTTCATTCACCAGTTTACCCATATGTGTCACTAGACATTTCACATGCGCCCTATATGGCTTATGTGAAAGGGAACTATGAGCATTTTTGCGCATACGGATACGCATTTATGCATTTTGTAGGTGCTTTATGCATTTTTACGTGTAGAGCGACCTGTGTTCCCATTTATATTTTTACATGTCTAATTACGCTTTTACGCGTTATATTTGCATGCATGCTTTATGCGTATGGATATGCAGTTTTTATGTGATGCCTTACCGCGGGAACTACGCGTGCAGTTTTTCGCGTGCACAGACGCTTTTATGCATGCGGTAATGCGTACATTTTTGCTCATTTGCTGATGCTTTTTCGTGTACATTACATGACCAGCAAGACGGTTTCAGGAAGGTTTTTGGCGTTCGGCGTGACACATGGGTAGGAACTGCAGTTCCCCATCAGGGCCTCTCCTGCTGGACAGTTGGAGTTAGGAGGTAAGGGGGATTTTGAATTTTCATGATACTCTGATTGGTCAGTTGGATTTATGTCATGAGGCTGGAACATACGTGATTTTCTGCAGTTCCCCATCAGGTCCTCCTTGCCCTCTCTGCATCCTAATTGGTTATTTTGTATTTATGATCACTATATAAATGGCAGTTTTTGTGATGCACTTCAGACAGAGCCTGAAACCGCTTGAGGCAGGACCTTTTCCGAAACTGCGTCTGTCACTGTTATGGCTATCTTTTTGTCATTTTAATCAATAAAAGAGCTATACATCATTGACGTGGTGCTGTTGATTCTTCGTGTTGTACATATACTGTAGATGCCTAACAACTCTGATGGATTATAAATCTAAAATGCAGATGTAAAAATAAAAAAATACTATAAACTATGCATGCTGTGCAGGGGAGGAGACTGTTGCCGGATACACTGGATGATCTCTACAGTGTGACCATGCTGTTAAAAGCAAGCATTTCTGTGAATAAATAAAATGTCCCTTTGTGAATACAGCATGTTAGGAGTCTGGCAAGAAATTGCTACAGTTAATGTGCGGGGGGAAGTTGGGCAGTGGAGAAAGATATAAGGTGCAGAAGAGGAGCAAGCCCCCGACATAAAGGAGGCAGGGGACCAGAGGACAGTGTTAGAAGCCTCAGGAGGATCCAGAGGCTTACATCTCTTTACATATTTATGTATTTGCTTTTTAGATCATTTTCAGCTTGGGTTCTCTTTAAAGAAAGCCCCTTCAAAACAAGCTGACATAAACTCTTCGATCATAACTTCAAGGGCAGTTACATCACATCTACGTATCTTTGTCCCTCCACCTTATTTATAGGCAATTTTTACAAAGTCCGTAGAAACCCAAATTACAAGGTCTTTGTTAGCGCAAATTTCCAATCTCCAATCTAGATAACACCGCTCTCCTCCTTGAGGAATTGTGATTATATATGTGGGAGGTGAAAAGCCTGTATAAATGTAGAAAAGCGTAAAGGCTTCAGTGATTTGTGGAATGGAAGAATTTTTGAACTCTGACTTCAACTGTAAAACTGAAGGTGTAATTTATGCGATACGATGCCTTTTCCCTATTTTACATTGGGAGACAACTAGAGCAATAAAATAGAGGATCCTTCAACACATAGATTTAAGGAATCAAAGAAATACCTAAATTTTTAAGACATTTTAGAGAGATACATGACGGTGATACCACATGTCTACAGTTTTGGGTCATTAAAGAGAACCTGTAACAAAAAAAGTCCACTGTGGGGTACTCACCTCGGTAAGGGGAAGCCTCAGGGTCCCAATGAGGCTTCCCCCTCCGCTGTAGCTGCAGGCAGTCCAGCGCTGGCTCCCCCGAAGTGTCCTGGAATCCTCCCTCGACAAGGCTGACCAGCGCTGATTTATTTACCTCTCCTGGCTCCAGCAGGGGCGTTGTTGTGGCTCTCCACACGGAGATAGGCGAAAATAGGCGATCTGCGTCGGGCCCGCTCTACTGCGCAGTAGAGCGGCCCGACAGCGATCTGCTATTTCCGCCTATCTCCGAGGCGGAGAGCCGATACTGCGCCTGCGCTGGAGCCTGGGAGGTAAATATTTCCATCCCTCCGTTCCGGAAAGGATTTTCACCGCCGCCGTGGGACACAGCAGGATGGGGGGAGCCTCAATAGGACCCGGAGGCTTCCCCCACCAGAGGTGAGTACCCCCCAGTGGAACTTTTTTCTCATTAAAGGTTTTCTTTAACCACTTGAGGACCGTGGGCTTTACCCCCCTTAAGGACCTGACCCTTTTTTTCCATTCAGACCACTGCAGCTTTCACGGTTTATTGCTCGCTCATACAACCTACCACCTAAATGAATTTTGGCTCCTTTTCTTGTCACTAATAAAGCTTTCTTTTGGTGCTATTTGATTGCTGCTGCGATTTTTACTTTTTATTATATTCATCAAAAAAGACATGCATTTTGTCAAAAAAATGATTTTTTTTTAACTTTCTGTGCTGACATTTTTCAAATAAAGTAAAAATTTCTGTATACATGCAGCACGAAAAATTTGAACAAACATGTTTTTGATAAAAAAGAAACCCATTCAGCCTATATTGATTGGTTTGGGTAAAAGTTGTAGCGTTTACAAACTATGGTGCAAAAAGTGAATTTTCCCATTTTGAAGCATCTATGACTTTTCTGACCACCTGTCATGTTTCATGAGGGGCTAGAATTCCAGGATAGTATAAATACCCCCCAAATGACCCCATTTTGGAAAGAAGACATCCCAAATTATTCACTCAGAGGCATAGTGAGTTCATAGAAGATATTATTTTTTGTCACAAGGTAGCGGAAAATGACAGTTTGTGACAAGAAAAAAAAAAAAAGTTTCCATTTCTGCTAACTTGTGACAAAAAAAATGAAATCTGCCACGGACTCACCATGCCCCTCTCTGAATACCTTGAAGTGTCTACTTTCCAAAATCGGGTCATTTGTGGGGTGTGTTTACTGTCCTCGCATTTTGGGGGGTGCTAATTTGTAAGCACCCCTGTAAAGCCTAAAGGTGCTCATTGGACTTTGGGCCCCTTAGCGCAGTTAGGCTGCAAAAAAAGTGCCACACATGTAGTATTGCCATACTCAGGAGAAGTAGTATAATGTGTTTTGAGGTGTATTTTTACACATACCCATGCTGGGGAGAAATATCTCTGTAAATGACAATTGTTTGATTTTTTTTTTACACACAATTGTCCATTTACAGAGATATTTCTCCCACTCAGCATGGGTATGTGTAAAAATACACCCCAAAACACATTATACTACTTCTCCTAAGTACGGCGATACCACATGTGTGGCACTTTTTTGCACCCTAACTGCGCTAAGGGGCCCAAAGTCCAATGAGTACCTTTAGGATTTCACAGGTCATTTTTGTTTCAAGACTACTCCTCACGGTTTAGGGCCCCTAAAATGCCAGGGCAGTATAGGAACCCCACTAATGACCCCATTTTAGAAAGAAGACACCCCAAGGTATTCCATTAGGAGTATGGTGAGTTCATAGAAGATTTTATTTTTTGTCACAAGTTAGCGGAAATTGATTTTAATTTTTTTTTTTTTCACAAAGTGTCATTTTCCGCTGACTTGTGACGAAAAATAAAATCTTCTATGAACTCGCCACACTCCTAACGGAATACCTTGGGGTGTCTTCTTTCTAGAATGGGGTCATTTGTGGGGTTCCTATACTGCCCTGGCATTTTAGGGGCCCTAAACCGTGAGGAGTAGTCTTGAAACCAAATGTCGCAAAATGACCTGTGAAATCCTAAAGGTACTCATTGGACTTTGGGCTCCTTAGCGTACTTAGGGTGTAAAAAAGTGCCACATGTGGTACCGCCGTATTTAAGAGAAGTAGTATAATGTGTTTTGTGGTGTATTTTTACACACACCCATGCTGGGTGGGAGAAAGATCTCTGTAAATGACAATTGTTTGATTTTTTTTTACACACAATTGTCCATTTACAGAGAGATTTCTCCCACCCAGCATGGGTATGTGTAAAAATACATCCCAAAACACATTATACTACTTCTCCTGAGTACGGCAATACCACATGTGTGACACTTTTTTGCAGCCTAGGTGCACTAAGGGGCCCAACGTCCTATTCACAGGTCATTTTGAGGCATTTGTTTTCTAGACTACTACTCACGGTTTAGGGCCCCTAAAATGCAAGGGCAGTATAGGAACCCCACAAGTGACCCCATTTTAGAAAGAAGACACCCCAAGGTATTCTGTTAGGTGTATGGCGAGTTCATAGAAGATTTTATTTTTTGTCACAAGTTAGTGAAAAATGACACTTTGTGAAAAAAAAAATTAAAAATCAATTTCCGCTAACTTTTGACAAAAAATAAAATCTTCTATGAACTCGTCATACACCTAACAGAATACCTCGGGTGTCTTTTTTCTAAAATGGGGTCACTTGTGGGGTTCCTATACCGCCGTAGCATTTTACGGGCCCAAAACCGTGAGTAGTCTGGAAACCAAATGTCTCAAAATGACTGTTCAGGGGTATAAGCATCTGCAAATTTTGATGACAGGTGGTCTATGAGGGGGCGAATTTTGTGGAACCGGTCATAAGCAGGGTGGCCTTATAGATGACAGGTTGTATTGGGCCTGATCTGATGGATAGGAGTGCTAGGGGGGTGACAGGAGGTGATTGATGGGTGTCTCAGGGGGTTGTTAGAGGGGGAAATAGATGCAATCAATGCACTGGGGAGGTGATCGGAAGGGGGTCTGAGGGGGATCTGTGGGTTTGGCCGAGTGATCAGGAGCCCACACGGGGCAAATTAGGGCCTGATCTGATGGGTAGGTGTGCTAGGGGGGTGACAGGAGGTGATTGATGGGTGTCTCAAGGTGTGATTAGAGGGGGGAATAGATGCAAGCAATGCACGGACGAGGTGATCAGGGCTGGAGTCTGAGGGTGTGGGCGGGTGATTGAGTGCCCTAGGGGCAGATAGGGGTCTAATCTGATGGGTAACAGTGACAGGGGGTGATTGATGGGTAATTAGTGGGTGTTTAGGGTAGAGAACAGATGTAAACACTGCACTTGGGAGGTGATCTGACGTCGGATCTGCGGGCGATCTATTGGTGTGAGTGGGTGATCAGATTGCCCGCAAGGGGCAGGTTAGGGTCTGATTGATGGGTGGCAGTGACAGGGGGTGATTGATGGGTGGCAGTGACAGGTGATTGACAGGTGATCAGTGGGTTATTACAGGGAAGAACAGATGTAAATAATGCACTGGCAAATTGATAAGGGGGGGTCTGAGGGCAATCTGAGCGTGTAGGCGGGTGATTGGGTGCCCGCAAGGGGCAGATTAGGGTCTGATCTGATGGGTAACAGTGACAGGTGGTGATAGGGGGTGATTTATGGGTGATTGATGGGTAATTAGTGGGTGTTTAGGGTAGAGAACAGATGTAAACACTGCACTTGGGATGTGATCTGACGTCGGATCTGCGGGCGATCTATTGGTGTGGGTGGGTGATCAGATTGCCCGCAAGGGGCAGGTTAGGGGCTGATTGATGGGTGGCAGTGACAGGGGGTGATTGATGGGTGATTGACAGGTGATCAGGGGGATTGATGCATACAGTACACAGGGGGGGGGGGTCTGGGGAGAATCTGAGGGGGGGGGGGTGATCAGAAAGGAGCAGGGGGCAGTTTAGGGCATTAAAAAAATAGCGTTTACAGATAGTGACAGGGAGTGATTGATGGGTGATTAGGGGGGTGATTGGGTGCAAACAGTGGTCTGGGGGGGGGTCTGAGTGGTGCTGTGGGCGATCAGGGGGCGGGGGGGGGGAATCAGTGTGCTTGGGTGCAGACTAGGGTGGCTGCAGCCTGCCCTGGTGGTCCCTCAGACACTGGGACCACCAGGGCAGAAGGCAGCCTGTATAATACACTTTGTATACATTACAAAGTGTATTATACACTTTGTATGCAACGATCCGGGTGCTAGTAACCCGCCGGCGCTTCCGAACGGCCGGCAGGTTACAGCGTGAGGGGGCGGAGCCAGTCGCCAGGGGAGGATCGTGTCACGAATGACGCGATCGCTCCGCCCATGCCCGTACAAGGACCGCCGCCTCTGTGCATGCGGCGGTCCTTGCGGGATCCACTTGCCAGGCTGCCTCTGTGCAGTGGGCGGTCGGCAAGTGGTTAAAGGACTTACGAGGCCTGTTTTGTAAAAAAAAGTTAGATACCTGTGTCTGTTTGTAAGGCACGGAGGACGCCGTCCGCGCCCTCCGTGCGTTCCGCCGGGTCCCCGCTTCACAATATCCCCCCGAACGTCCCCCGACCGCGCGGCCCGGGGTTGGGCTCTCCAGCCTGTACAAAGATGGCGTCCGGAGGTGGCTGCGGCTGCGCAGTACGCATAGCTGCGAGTGCCGCTGCGCAGCTCTAAGGCCAACCCCCCGATCCACGTAACAGTAGCCCGGCGGAACGGCACGGAGGGCGTGGACGGCGTCCTCCGTGCCTTACAAACACACAGGTATCTAACTTTTTTAATGTTTTTTTTTACAAAACAGGCCTCGTAAGTCCTTTAACCAGTTCGGCTTATCTGGACGAGCTTCCTCGTCCAGATAGGCGCTGCTGCCGCCGGCTGGTGCCCCCCCCCCCCCCCCCCGCGCGCTCCCGCCGCTAGCCCCCTGATCAGTGAATGGGAATATAATTCCCATTCACCGATCTAACGTCCCCGCAGAAATACCGACGCTTTCTATCCAGAGAGCGCGGTATTTCTGCCCCCAGGAAACTTCTTCCCAGCATTTTAGTTCCTGGATGCGAGATTGTTCGCATCCAGGACTTTTTTCATTGTGGCCATCTTGTGGCCAAATAGTAAACTGCACCCACATACATTTTTAATAAAAAAAAAAAAAAAATTTTATATTTAAAATTAGCAGTTTCCCTCCCACACCAAAAATTACCCACATACATTTTTTTTATAAAAAAAAAAAAAAAATACAATTAAAAAAACAAACAAAAACATACATAGTTACCCAAGGGTCTGAACTTTTTAAATATGCATGTCAAGAGAATGTTATTATATTATTTAAAATTATAAGCTTATAAATAGTGATGGACGCAAATTGAAAAAAATGCACCTTTATTTCTAAATGAAATATCGACACCATAAATTGTGATAGGGACATCGTTTAAACGGTGTAATAACTGGGACAGATGGGCAAATAAAATACATGAGTTTTAATTACGGTAGCGTATATTAATTTCAATCTATAATGGCCAAAAACTGAGAAATAATGATTTTTTTTTTCATTTTTCTTAATCTTCCTGTTAAAATAGATTTAGAAAAAAATAATTCTTAGCAAAATGTACTACCCAAAGAAAGCCTAATTAGTAGCAATAAAGTTATAGGCGAATGAATGGGAAGTGAACGTTGCTCGGATGCATGAGATTTTCAGCATTGCGGTGCTGAACCGGTTAAGCAGTGGAAATTGAGCTCATGTTGAGGTGACGTAGACCAGAAACTGTGCCAGCTGGGGGCTCACTGGATCTTTAGGTTAGGCACATAAAGCCTCTCTGGCCTAACCTATATGAGGGGTTTATTTCTTAAATGTTTCATCTAATAGATCTTTTCACCCACAATGTACTTGACATAGTATGGTTCAGGTACTATATGCAATGGAATCTAAATGTTTTTTTCTATCTTCTTAGCAATATATACAGGAAAATGGCAGAAGGGGAGCGCAAATTGATAAGCGTACATACGTCATCTTTATACCTACCAATTATAAGAATATAAATGTATAATCAGGTGTCATTTGTAGTTGTCATTTTATTCATCCATTTCTGTATCTCCCCCTCATTTCTCATCTCGAGTGGACAAATATATGTGCAGATGTTTTTAACAAATCAGAAATATGATTTTGATACCACACTGTACATGGTTTGAGTTGCCAGAGCACAATATATTTATAATTGACAGTGAATCAATTTTTATAATTAATGCCTATCATTACATGTACTTAATCCATTTGAATCAAAATAAGAGGCTCAGGATGTTTTATAAATATTGATCAAAACCTGTATTTACAAGCAATCTAGGTCCGTAGACAAGCCCCACCAAAGGATGTAAGTGATCCATCTTGCTCTCCAGTCTACTCTGCCCATTGAATGGATAATTTGGTGGAGACCTGGAGCTGACGTAGCTAAGGATGTGTACTATGCGCCTCGGTGCAAGATTGGCTGATACGCCCAGCCACAGCCTGTGATTGTTGGCAACTTGAGGGTTGGTACCTCCCACCAAGGGGAAAGTATGCATAATGGCTTTCAATTCAGGGTTAGCCTAGAGCGGTGGCTATAAGGTGAGGGGATGATATTAAGGCTGAGGGCATAACTGTACTAGCTGGGGTACCTGACTGGTACAGTATATACATTTGATTGGCATTGGTAGGATTGAATCCTGAAGGAGCAGGTGGGCAGTCACTACGTCATACCTGCCCCCTCCCACCCACAACTATAAAAAGGACGCAAGTCAGCTTAATTGGTTGGCTGCTGATAGAGCCAATAGGCTGTCAATATGTGATTTGTGTTGAATGTATTTAATATGTAAATTGGCACTGGGCACTCTAGCACTGGGCACTTTTGTACCCCTGACGAAGATCCCCACTTGAGGGGGTGAAATATTGTAGAGTTTGTGTGTGTGGGGGGTGTTTGGCTTACAGTGTTCTCCCCAGACATTTTTTTTCAGCTGGGTGGCATGAAAAAGTAGCTAAATGGGGAAGTAGGGGCCCTTTTGCACTAGGAAGTGCAATAGCAATCGTGCTGCGATCACGCAACCTACAATTTCCACCACCCCGTGATTGCGCTGTGTAGCTGCCGGGAATGGAGCACAATCGCTCAACAATTGTGACTCGGAAAAAAAACATGCTAGTGTGAAATGAGCACCGCGATTAACGCGGAGCTTATTGTAATCAGCAAAACTGCTGCAATCCGCTTTCTGAAGCAAATTGCAGCTAGTGGAAAAGGGGCCCTAAGGGCATGCTGGGTGGAAAGGGAGGGTTACACCGAAGTGTGGTGGGTGGGTAAGTAGGTCAGGCTGGTAGCTAGTGAGGTGGGTAGGTAAGTCAGGCTGGTGGCTAGTGAGGTAGGTTAGGTTTGTGGCTAGGTGGGTGGGGTAGTCGGACTTGGTGGCTAGTGGGCTGCGTGGGTGGGTAGGTGGTCATGCTGGTGGCTTGTGAGGTGGGTAGGTGGTCAGGCTAGTGGGGTAGGTAGGTGGTCAGGCTGGTGGCTAGTGGGGTGGGTAGGTGATCAGGCTGGTGGCTAATGGGGTAGGTGGGTGAGTAGATGGTCAGGGTGGTGGCTAAGTGGTTGGATGGGTAGATGGTCATGCTGGTGGCTAGTGTGGTGGGTGGTCAGGCTGGTGGCTAGTCGGGTAGGTAGGTAGGTGGTCAGGCTGGTGGGGTAGGTAGGTGGTCAGGCTGGTGGCTAGTGGGGTGGGTCAGGCCAGAAGCTGGTGGCTAGTGGGGAGAGTGGCTCAGACTGGAGTCTGGCCACTAGTGCGCAGGGTTCGATGCTCACCTCGCCCCCCGCACGTTGTAGATACAGCATCACTGGCTCTGGGCTGTTTTTTGGACGCTAGAGCGCCAGCCAGCCATCTGGTCCATGCTGCCTCCTCTGTGCAATGTTGCGCACACCAAAACAGGAAGTAGTATGTGCGGCATCACAGAGAGGTGACTGCATGGATCAGGCGGCTGGCTGGCGCTCTAGTATCTGAGAGAGCCCAGAGACAGTGACACTGGATCTACTGCCTGAGGTGCTAAATGTGCTTTTTTGCAGGCAACGTGCATTCCTGCTTCCCCTAACCCACACTACTACTGCCACTGCGAGACGCCCTGCCTAGCGTCGATAACGCCCCTTACAACCCGCCCAGCCAGCCAATCACTGCAGGCAGAGGAGAGCTATACAGTGTTCAACGATGGCTTTTGCTATTGTGCGAGAACCGAGGGCTGATTGACGACAGGCAATGGAGCGCTCCTGTCTGCAGTTTGATTTACAGCACCGACTTTAGGCAGCTGGGTGGGGTTTCAAAACACCCGGGCGGCCCGCCCACCTAATTTGGCCTGGGGAGAACACTGGTTTACATTAGCAGTGTGGATTTTGGAGGAATCCTAGATTCTAACTACTAGGGCCAACCTACTAGACTTTACCTCCAACCTACTTAAAGTTTATTCACAACATAATATAATCAGCGCTTTTATGTAGTTGTTAAATAAAATGAATAAAAGTTATGTTTTAATGTATTGCTCTCCTCCACTGTTGTTATTGTGTACTGTATTAGTATTTGCTTTTTTAGATCATTTTCAGCTTGGGTTCTCTTTAAAGAAAATCTCATCAAAACAGGCTGTCTACTCTTTGATCATAACTTCAAGCGCAGTTACATCACATAGTTACATAGTTACATCTCCGTATTTCATAAATAACTTTGTCCCTCCAACTTACAGTGGAATTTCGTTATAGTAAACTATCTAGGTAAACCTCTGGATGTAGTAAACTCAGTCCTCAGGTGCAAATGCGTCTGTATAAATATACAATTTATGACCAATTCTGATATTGCAAACGTTTTATATAGGAAATAACTATTCCTGGTCCCTTGGAGTTTACTATAAAGGGATTCAATTTTATAGACACTCTTACAAAGTCAGAAGAGACCCAAATGATATGGTCTTTATCCAATCTCCAATCTAGGTAAATCCACACTCCTCCTTTGGGAATGGTGATTTCAGTTCCTGACTTCCTGTAAACAATTGGATTCTCTCCCACTGGTTCCAAACCAGTGCATAACTCACGCTTTATTGCATGCATAAAATAAAACAAACACACTGGGTGTCCAGCTAGAAAGTGGACACTAAAGTAGAAAAACAGTGCTTTGATAAATGGTGAATAATGGCTGCCTCCTCTCTGCCCTACTGGTTTCACTGTTTATTTCTTAGAGGAACCATATTTCATAAATATAACTGTCCAACTACCTTATTTTAGGCACGCTTATTAAGTCAGGGCTCCTGACAAAGCGAAAGGGTTCAGGGCGAGAGGAGTCACTATTTATCAAAGTGCTAATTTTTACTTTAGGGTTCACTTTCTAATTGGATGCCCACTGTTTTTGCTTTTTGTTTTATGCATGTGATAAAGTGTTATTTGAATAAGAAACAGTCTAGGCTTAGATCTATGATATATTTGATGCACACTTTGTTTGGTTTGAAGCCTCATCTGGAGTGGGAGAGAAACAGTTTACAGGAAGTGAGGAACTGGGGATGACATTTCTTGAGAAGGAATGTGGCAATGTCTAGATTTGAGATTGTGCATTAGCTAGAATTTATATTTTGGGTCTCTTTTATAACTTGGTCGGGTAAGACGCTTCACACTCAAAACGCAAATCACGAATCATGTTTTTTTTGTTTTTTTTTTGCTGCAATTTGCATTTTCATTCCCATTGAACAGAACAAGAATCACAAGGCAATCACCCCCAAAGTGATGCATGCAGCATGTTTGTGATTTATACAAATAGTAAATTCTGCAGTGAGAATGATCCCATAGGGATACATTAGCAGCAGTGCTTTGCTGTTAAATAATTCAGTTCTGAAAAAAGCATTGAGAGTTTCAATATTTTTCTTTAAAAAAAATTGTACTGCATTAGGACTGGTTCACACGGACAGCATCCAGGACTCATCGTTAAACGCTCCCATTCAAGTGTTTGTATTGGACGGCGTGTATCGTTTGCGTGAATGTGGCGTTCCGATCCTGATTTTCCATGCCGGTCCAGAGTCGATTACTGCCACGTCTTACCACCAATCACGATGGGAAGCTGCCAAAAGACCCCAAACTAGACACCAAGCAGAAACCCGTGTGAACCGGCCCTTAAAGGACAACTATCAAAGTTAACGAAAATTCTAAATGCCACATAGATTTCCAGTAATTACTAGCAAATAGCAATAAAATAATTTTAATATCTTATGAGAAGAAAATATGCCATTTTCATAGAACAGTGTTCACTTACATTACTATGGAGGACTGTATCCAGTATACCGGAAAAAATATTCCCTGGCTCTAAATGCTGTGAGTAAAATGTGTTCAGAATGATATAAATCAGAAATATAGCTCCAAATATATAATAATCATCTGCTGCAGTTCTGTCCGTGTGCCTGATCCTGTGTCTCTCTCTCTCTGCCAAGCAGTGAAAAGAAAGCAGTGTACAGCTAGATTACAGTTCAGCTTTGCCTGCACCCCCCCCCCCTCCTTTGCTGACACAAGTTTGTTACATTCAGCTGATAGACAATACAGCATTTTAGTATTTCTGGCTAAAAGTTCCATAGGTATGTGGGGTTTACAGAGAAACTGTTTATTTGATAGTTTGTTCTTTAAAGTAATTAAAACTAAGCTGCTGTGAGAAGTATATAGGTTTTATTCCTTATAACTTTTTTCCTTGCTTCCATACTTCAATGTAACTTCCTTCTCTCCTCCTCCCTCACTGAACAGGTTTTCTGGTGTAACAGAAGAAGACCTGGAGAACACCAGTATAACCCTTCGGGATGTTCAAGCGGTATTGCTGTGTATGTTCAGCTGTGACACTATATTAATAGGTCATAGTTTGGAAAGTGATCTTTTTGCTCTTAAGGTACTGTTTGTTTAAGAATTTTCAAAATCTCTTTTAGAATTACATACAGCCAAGATGAAGGAGAAAATGTTGAAGAAGTTAATGCATTGGGAACCAGGCAATATTAAGAGACCAACTCTGAATAAAACCCTTATGGGCAAAGCCACGCCGCGAAGTGCTTTGCGATCTGTCCGCGCTGCTTTTGTGTTTTGAAAAAGGCATTCACTTGCATTAGAATCTTGACAAAATTGTTGAGTGTACCGCGATTTTTATTCAAGTCAGTGGGAGTGCATTTTTCAAAATGCAAATGCAGTGCAGATGGATCTCACAGTACTCAGCAGTGTGGCTATTATTGTTTTTAAAAGCGCCAACATATTCCGTGGCGCTGTACAAAGTAAGAAACAAACATGGGGTACATAATAATACAATGGTGTACACCAATATACAAGATACATAATTAGTGACAAAATGCAAAAATGATACAAAATACAGAATACAAAATACAGAATTGTTAATGACAGTGATAAAAGTAACATGATAAATAAAATGTATAATTTCCAAGACACAAAAGGGGTAGAGAGCCCTGCCCTTGCGAGCTTACAAACTAAAGGGAATGGAGGGGAAACAAGAGGGGTAGTATACAAAAAATATATAGAGGCAGTGTGTTTTAGGATACCTAGTAGGAGTGCAATTTGGTCTTTGGACAAAGGGAAGTGGCCTAAGGTAGCGCATATGCTTGCCGGAACAAATGAGTTTTTAGAGAGCGTTTAAAGGTAACAAAGGTTGGCGAGTGACGGATGTGTTGTGGGAGGGCAATCCATAGGAGGGGTAAAGCGTGTGCAAAATCTTGTGAATGTGAGGAGGTAATTCTAGAGGAGGACAACAGAAGATCATGTGCAGTTCTGAGATAGCGATTGTGTTTATATCTGGAAATTTGTGAGGATATGTACCGGGAAGAGAGGCATTGGAGAGCTTTGTAGGTTAGGGTTAGGAGTTTGAACTGGATCCTCTGGTTAATTGGCAGCCAGTGAAGCGTTCGACAGAGAGGGGCAGCAGAGGAAGATCAAGAAGAAAGATGAATGAGAGGAGCAGCTGAGTTCAGTACCGACCGGAGTGGGGCCAGTCTGTTAGAAGGTAGTCCTCAAAGTAGTATGTTGCAGTAGTCCAGATGAGATATTATAAGAGCATGTATTAACATTTTAGTTGTGTCTTGAGTGAGAAAAGGTCGGTTGCGAGATATGTTTTTGAGTTGGAGGTGGCAAGAGCTGATTATGGAGTGAACATGAGGAATAAAAGAGAGAGATGAGTTGAATATTACCCCCAAGCACCGTGCTTCGTGATCTGAAGTTATGGGAGTGTTATTAACATTTATTGTAACTTCAGGCAGAGATGTGGACAGAGACGGTGGAAAAATGATTAGTTCTCTTTTACTCATTGTTTTAAGAAGCGAGAGGACATGGAGGATATAGCAGACAAGTAGTCAGGAACACGTTTGAGGAGGGAGTTAAGGTCTGGGGCCAAGAGGTACAGATGATAATCTGCATATAGGTGGTATTGAAACCTGAATGAGTGGATTAAGTCACCAAGACCGTGCATGTAGATGGAAAAGAGGAGGGGACCAAGTACAGCGCCTTGAGGAACCCCCAACAGACAAAGCATGAGGAGACCTGATCTGATCTGAGTAGGAGACTGTGAAGGACCTTCCAGAGAGGTAGGAAGATAACCATGCGAGAGTGAGGCCCTATAATTCCTACATTTGAAAGTATTAGTAGGAGTAAGGTGTGGTCGACAGTATCAAATGCTGATGAAGGATGAGTATGGAAAATTGACCTTTGGATTTAGCTGTAAGATGATCATTGGCCACTTTAATAAGGGCAGTTTCTGTGGAGTGGTTAGAGTGAAAGCCAGACTGGAACTGATCAAGTAGGGAGTTAGCAGATAAATAATGGTTTAATTCTGCATTTATATGGCATTCAAGGAATTTGAATGCAAATGGGAGAAGTGACACTGGGTGGTAGTTGGGGAGTGTGGTAGGATCTAGAGATGTTTTTTTAAGTAGTGGTGTCACAGCAGCCTTTTTGAGTGGGGACGGAAAGGTGCCAGTGGAGAGGGACAGGTTAAATAGCGATGTTAATGCATGCATGAGAGATGGTGATAGCTGCGGAATGAAATGGGAGGGAATAGGATCCAAAGCACAGGTGGTTAGATGAGGTTTGGATATTATAGAGGAGAGGGAATGTTCAGAGAGTGGAGAGAAGGCAGTTAGAGAGCAGTCAGTGAGAGGTGTGGAGGTGGGATTTGAGGGCGGCACGGAGAGTTCACTTCGGATTTTGTCAATTTTATGTGTGAAGATTGTTGCATAAGGGTGGTGTTCAGAATTTGCCTCTTATGTTGCCTGGTTCCAAAAGACTCAAGGCTGCAAGAGCAGTTCTTCATGGACCAGTATCCTCCTGGTATCAGCCATTTCCCTTGATAGAGTACAAAACTATACAGCTGCATCACCCTTTTGACTTAGGAAAGAGAGCCTTTCCTGATTTAATTCAGATCCATATAACACACACACACACACACACTCACACACACTCTTTTGTTATGATTTTATTATGGGACTATGACACTTAGATACAGTAGTCAATGTACAGCTTGTATAACAGTGGAAATTTGCTGTCCTTAACTCAACACACAGCCATTAATGTGTAAATCGCTGGCAACAGAAGTGCGTACACCCTATGTGAAGGGGATGAGCCTTGATCCTGTCTAGTTTTTCTTTTCTTTTAACTTTACCTTGAGGCCATTATTTAATTCAGTGCTCTCCCTCGTTCCCTGTCTTTGACCATTGTCAGCATGCACGCAACTTATACTAGTGTGTGTGTGTGTATTTTGTTAGCTCCGTTGTGGGATTAGTTGATGCACTATCTGTCCCAAGAGAGGACTTTGGAATATGTACTTCTAATCTTTAGATAGGTTGATCCACTGAATGCTTGCACTCTGGATAATATAGGGCCAGAATTAGAATACATTCAAACAATAGATAGCCTCTAACCGGCGTATGTATCTAAACAAGATTTTTATTTTTAATTGAAGACTACAGCTTTTAACTTAGCTGTAGGGATGATTGATTTGCATGAAAACATTTGCATGCAAGTGTGCAAAGGGTTAACTGAGAATCCAGACTTCCCTCTCCCAAAGTATACAAAATGTTAGATTGCAAACCTCACAGGGTTGCTTTTAATTTTAATCATCTGTTTATAGAGGACGGCTTTAAAACTTTGCTACAAATGGTTTCTGAAAACAACCTACCAATCCATGGACATTTCCATTACTTTCATTAAGGCATGCAGGAATTGCACAGTTTGGAAACATATTTAAGCAAGCTTATCACTGGGGGTGGGGGGTGCCAAGATTGAACAGATACATGGTCTGAAGCTCCCCTGCCCGGCCGCCTATCACAGAGCAATATTGCAAAAACTGTTCTACACTTTTCTCGCTTGCTATAAAAGGAGAAAACCCTTGTGAGTTCTCCTTAATCTGTGGTGTACTCCTCCGGCGAAGGATTGGGACCCGACTGACTGTCCCATCTTCAGTAGTCATCAGGCTGGAGGCCCATCGGGTTTCAGAGATCAATTGATACTCATCCCCTATTCCAGAACCACAATATTTAAATGCAATTCTAAAAAAGACAAGGGGGATAAGGCCAAATATTCTGACCACCACCAACAGACCCTGGCCACTTCAAAATCATCTGCAAAAGTCCAACCATAGAAAGTGACGAACCAGGAAGAAAATTGCGTGGAGGGAGCCATTACCCTATGCAACATAACGGACATCAGGTCCATCAGATCCTGCCAGACGGCACTTGCTATGGAAGCCAGTCTGGAGTTGCAATTCAGTGAGTAGGCGAAGTGGCGCGCCAGACATCAGAGGTAGACGACTCTGTACAGGTCCAGGAAGCAGCTTTGCCGGAGCTCCAACAGCAAATGGATCGGGTGAAGGATGCAACCTCCATCTTCTCAGCTTGCCAGAGGGGGACGGAGGGTAAAAATTGACGCAATACTTAGAGGCCCTACTGCATACGTTTCTACCGGAGGGCACCTTTTTCCAGCTGTTTGCAATAGAGAGGTGCGACAGAAAACCGGCAAAATGGCACCTCGGGGGTCCCCTCCTTGTCTATTAATCTTCAAGATACTGAACTACAATGATTGTGACACCATTCTGAGAGCAGTCCAGAAAGTTGGTGACTTACTAATCGGAAGCAGAGAGTTATACCGCTTCACCCCACTGTAGAGACAGAGCTGGAACCAGGGCAGCCCAGCCAGGAAACCATGTAGACAAGGAAGTTCGCTCAATGTGTCCATGTTCAAGTTTATTCAGGACGTGTCCCAACACAATAAAAGGAGCATGCCGCTGACATTTTTCGGACTTCACTCAGTCCTTAGTCATAGCCATAACTTACTGATCGGCTGATGATATTCTCTGATTTTACCGCCGAGACACAGAGGCAGCAACACTTATGTTAAGGCAAAGCTATGGGAAAGGCAGATCACCAATTCCATGCTTCTCCTGGCTAGGCTCCATTGAATGAAATCCGTCCGACCACAAGACTCTCCTGTCAGCATAGCATGCATTGTTTACCCAAGCAGGACTGTGTGCAGAGGGAATGAGAGAGCAGTACACATTCTTATAACCGCCAGGAGCCTGTGGCCGACACCCTAGCTCTCCAGAAGGTCTGATAAGGGGAAGGATTTTTACCTTTTACTACCACTATAAGTCATCAGAAAGTCCCTTCAGCGCCTCCAAGTATTATAGCTCTTAAAACATAGCTCCTTCATTCAAAAATCATTAAAAAGGTAAAAAGTGCAGGGCAAATGTCCAGCAACAGCCCGCTATTTCAGGCCAAGCAGCCTTTCCTCAGGCTGGTCAGACCCACACTGAATCAAATAGCACAAACACATCTTAAATACAGAAGTTGGACCAATCAGGAATGAGAATCGCAAGGAGGACCTGATGGGGAGCTGCAACAGACCAAAAGGAACCAATGGAAATCAGAGAGCAATTATCTATTGTGCAAAGAGACACCTGTCTCACACAGGATGCACCAACAAGATCCTTCCACCAAAAATAGTGCTAAGCTGATTGTGCATTTGCTGATTTGCTCATAGTTCATCAATTTTATGTGAAAGGCTCCTAGCATTGGTTACCATGCGCTTTAAATTACCACCACCTTTTTTAATTTTGGTTAAATTTAAAAACCACTTAAGTCTATCTGGACGGTTATATCCGTCCAGATAGACTATGCAGCTGCCGCTGCCTGACGCTCCCGCTACCTGCCGTTAACCCTCCCCCCCCCCCCCCCCCCCCCGATCAGTGAATGGGAATATAAATCCCATTCACTGATCTAAGTCCCCCGCAGAAAAAACGATCCTTTCTAATCAGAGACCGCGGTATTTCTGCAAAAATAAAAATTTACAGCCTCCTTATAGTTCCTGGTAGCGTGATCGTGCGCTCCAGGACTTTTTTGACTGGCCATCTTGTGGCCAAATAGTAAACTACACCCACATACATTTTTTACATTATTTTACATTTAACATATCTGTTTCCCTCCCACACCAAAAATTACCCACATACATTTTTTATAAAAAAAAAATTAATAAAAAAAATTACAATAAAAAACATAAATAGTTACCTAAGGGTCTGAACTTTTTAAATACATATGTCAAGAGAGTATCTTATTATATTTTTTAAAATTATAAGCTTGTAAATAGTGATGGACGCAAATTGAAAAAATGCGCCTTTATTTCTAAATAAAATATCAGCGCCATAAATTGTGATAGGGACATAATTTAAACGGTGTAATAACCGAGACAAATGGGCAAATAAAATACATCAGTTTTAATTACGGTAGCATGTATTAATTTTAAACTATGAGAAATAATTAATTTTTTCTATTTCTTTCTTAACTATTTGACATTCCTGGACGTGAAACTCACGTCCAGGAAGCCATGTGCGCTCCTGCGCGTCCACGCGGCCGATCGCGCGCGTGCACGCGCGCCGGCGGTTTGTTAGCCAGTGAATCAGTGAATCGGGCAACGGTGCCCGATCACTGATTCCTCTCCCCCGCAGAAAAAGCGACAGCTTCTCTCGGAAGCTACGCTTTTTCTGCTTCCTATGTCGCTCTAAGCGTACGTGGTACGCTTAGAGTGACGTCACTGTAAACAACTCATGGCTGCCATCTTGTGGCCAAAAAGTAAACTACATCTAAATGTTAAATAAAAATACACATATTTACAAAAAAAAAATACAATTTCAATCCCACCCTCCCAAAAATACCCACATAAAATGTTTAATTAAAAAAAACAAAAAAACATTACAATAAAAAAAAACAAACACAAATATATTAACCTAAGGGTCTAAACTTTTTAAATATCTATGTAAAGATGAAATATTTCTTTTCTTTTTTTTATTATAAGCTTGTAAATAGTGATGAATGCAAAACGGAAAAAATGCACTTTTATTTCCAAATAAAATATTGTCGCCATACATTGTGATAGGGACATAATTTAAATGGTGTAATAGCCGGGACAAATGGGCATATACAATACGTGGGTTTTAATTATGGAGGCATGTATTATTTTACAACTATAATTGCCGAAAAGTGAGAAATAATGATTTGTTTCCGTTTTTTTCTTATTCTTCCTTTTAAAATGCATTTACAGTAAAGTGGCTCTTAGTAAAATGTACCCCCCAAAGAAAGCCTAATTGGTGGCGGAAAAAACAAGATATAGATCAGTTCATTGTGATAAGTAGTAATAAAGTTATAGGCTAATGAATGGGAGGTGAACATTGTTCGGATGCATGAAGCGAAAAACGACTGAATGCGAACTGGTTAATCTTCCTGTTAAAATGGATTTAGAAAAAAATAATTCTTAGCAAAATGTACCACCCAAAGAAAGCTTAATTAGTGGTGGAAAAAAAAAACAAGATATAGATCAATTAATTGTGATAAGTAGCGATAGTTATTGGCGAATGAATGGGAGGTGTCCTTTGCTTGGATGCATACGATTTTCTACACTGTAGGCTGAAGTGGTTAATGCGCTACATGAAGGCTCAATGCGTACGTCAAAGGGTGATTCTGTAAATGTGAATTATGATTCACATTACTATACTGAAGTCTCAACAATCCATGTATTGTAGTGTTTGAATCACTCCCTATCTTATATTATCCCCCTGTCCTAAACGACCCTTCTATAACTTAGTCTATCTGAGCATGTTAGCCCTTGCAAATCTGTTTTAAATATTTTGTCTGTGATCATATTTTTTTTTTGTATTAATTTTTTTTTTTCAGAAACCCTAATTTCATTTTAGTGTTTCTTTTGCTTATGTATGATACTTCACTAAAAGCAAATGTTTTCTTTATTTTAACAGCTAATTCATCCCACTGTAATTGACACAGCTGTTGTGTTCCCACATCGTTTGGGACTGCCTTACAAGCGTGCACTTCGTTCATTAATGGCAGATCATCTTAAACGTATTATACAAGATAGTGGTAAGAATTGTACTTTTTTATGTGCAGAAATCATATAGTTATTGAAGAGGAGCATGGAGTAAAACTAATTTTAAATAATGAATGCAGTTTACTGTAAAACAAAGACCTAGTAGACTCGATGCTAACTGCCCATTCTCCTAGAGATAATACATTTTGAACATCTCTTTAGAATTATTAATTGGCCTGTTGTTTTAACCGTAAAAATAGTAATTGCCTATCACTGTGCCTGGGTTTACACTTGCACCTCCTATTTTCGGCTTCAAGAGACAAATGCTAACCAATAAAAGGGTTGATAACAAGTCCATAGATAATCAGTTACTGCATTGCTTGTTCAGTCTAAATTTGGCGTTCTTTGTGCAATTTTTTTCTTTTCTTTCAATTTGACAATTTAATCAATTTTCTCGGTTGAAAAATAATTTTAGGGAAATTTTGATCAGAATTTTCCACCACAGCTGATCAACTTATTATCAACAACTTCAAGAAAATCAGTAGATTTTTCTCGATTGGGGGAAAAAAACACACTTGATCTCTCTTTTTTTTTTTTTTTTTTTTTTTTTTAATGAGCAGGAAAATCAATAGATTTGGTTGTATTGTGTATGGCCACCTTAGGTTGGAGTTCAGTACCATTCTGCTAAGAATCGGTTAAACCACTAGTGCTGTATTGCTTGTTGAAAAATAACAAAATGGAAAAATAGTTACGTCAATCTCTTGACACTCTTCCACCACGAGCAACTGGATATTGTCAGACATGTGTAATCAAATTTAACTTCTTTAAAGAGACTCCGTAACAAAAATTGCATCCTGTTTTTTATCATCCTACATGTTCCAAAAGCTATTCTAATGTGTTCTGGCTAACTGCAGCACTTTCTACTATGACAGTCTCTGTAATAAATCAATGTATCTTTCCCCTGTCAGACTTGTCGGCCTGTGTCTGGAAGGCTGCCAAGTTCTTCAGTGTTGTGGTTCTGCTATGAACTCACCCTTTCTGGCCCCTCTATGCACACTGCCTGTGTGTTATTTAGATAAGAGAGAAGCTGCTCTAATCAGCTGGATAAATCGTCCTCTGAGCTGGCTGGGCTTTCACATACTGAGGAATTACAAACAAGGGCAAAGCTGTTTGCAAGAAGAAAAGAGCAGCCTGAAACTTCAGTGCATGGGGGAAAGAAACACACAAATGATCTCTTGAGATTCAAAAGGAATGCTGTATACAGCCTGCTTATGTATGGATGTATTTTCTATGTGTGGACATACTGTACATCAACCTACTTCCTGTTTTGGTGGCCATTTTGTTTGTTTACAAACAAACTTTTTAAAACTGTTTTTAACCACTTTTAATGCGGCGAGGAGCGGCGAAATTGTGACAGAGGGTAATAGGAGATGTCCCCTAACGCACTGGTATGTTTACTTTTGAGCGATTTTAACAATACAGATTCTCTTTAAACTGCTTGAAATCAGTATGAAATTTGATCGATCAGCCAAAGTGATTTCAAGAGCCAAAAATATTGATACATGTAGGGCTAGCATTAAGGCTGCCACACACTATTGGATCTCTTTAAAACTACACCGAATGCTAGAATGTTTGTTTTATGAAATACAAAGATATAATTAAATATATATATAATTAATTAATATAAATATTTTTATTAAACCTTTTCCAACGAAAACATTGAGCATTACAAGAAATGTTCCATACATGAGAGATACCGTCTTCCCCAATAAAGGCCATGAAACAAAATCTCTCTGTAACTGAATTCGCATGACTATCACATATTGGTCATGCAGCATTCCAGCCTCCTATACCTTGACCTATGGTATTACAGCAAGTCCTGTGATAGTTGTTGTAATAGGAGTTGCAATGAAGTTGCATTAAAGTTGCAAATTAAAGTGGTATAAAACTCTGACATAATAATCAATAAAAACATGTTTTCCTACTTTTTATATCCCATACAGTTATTATATTTGCATTTGTGCATAAGTATTATTATTCATTTAGAAATTACAAGTTCCCAAAGTACATTTTTTTTGCCCTGAGAGCTGACATTGCATTTTATTCTTAACTG
This sequence comes from Hyperolius riggenbachi, assembly GCF_040937935.1. Classification (NCBI taxonomy): domain Eukaryota; kingdom Metazoa; phylum Chordata; class Amphibia; order Anura; family Hyperoliidae; genus Hyperolius; species Hyperolius riggenbachi. The sequence continues at coordinate 325,179,509 of NC_090646.1, read as the reverse complement.
GTTTATTCATACTTTAATGTGTCCAGAATTGCTTTCTGAGTGTCTGTCTGAGTGTTCAGAAGTGTCTGCACAGTCAGAGAAATGTTTACATTCCTCACTTGATACAATTAAGTAAATACAAGATAATGTTATCTCCAGTTCGAATATGTCCAACTTTCCCTGCAGGGAACTTGTAAGTTCTGTGTTTAACTAGTTGAATGCTGTTCTAGTAAAAAAAAACAATGGTGGTAGTATATAATATGCTGTAAATAATCTTTTATGAAGGTAGGATAGAAAGGTGCTGGCACTGCAGCTAGGGGTGCAGGGAGGTTGCAGGGGTGCAGACCAGGTATCCGGTGCGATGCAGCTAGACCAGCGTGCTCAGGCTCAGATAGACATCGTATGCAGGCAGAGAAAAAGATGAGAAATGCCGGCACTGCTGTAAACTGCTTGTTTATTTATAACACATGGTGCAACAACGTGGATTCAAATTTATGCATATTGAGAAGTAACATACCGGTTTGCTGGTAAAGCTGTGCGGTGGGTGCTGGGGGATCCCCAGCACCCACCGCACAGCTTTACCAGCAAACCGGTATGTTACTTCTCAATATGCATAAATTTGAATCCACGTTGTTGCACCATGTGTTATAAATAAACAAGCAGTTTACAGCAGTGCCGGCATTTCTCATCTTTTTCTCTGCCTGCATAAATAATCTTTTATGCCTAATACACACTATGATTTTCCGTGCAATAGATGGATCCGATTGATAAAATCAGTCATGTCCGATATTGCTCCCGATCGTTTCTGCGCTCAATCTCTCATAGCAGTGAATTAAAAAAGATAAGAAAAACAAATGAAGATAAGAGAATAGAGTGCAGAACCGTGCGGGAAAAACGATCGGGTCGGAAAATCGCACTGAAAATCTTACCGTGTGTACCCAGCATTAAAGCAAAGAAAAAATGCTGGGTTTCATACCACTTTAAGTTGCAATAGCAACTTAAATATAAGTTTTCAAATACAACATGTTAGGACAGTGTCACCAACAAAGACAAAATTTGCTAAAGAAGAAAGTAAAGAGAAAAAGAAAATAATTGCAGCAATCTTCTCCACTTATAATAGTGTTCTGGTCCTCCCAGTCTTCACACCCTAACCCTGTGGTCCAATAACCGCTTCCACAGACTCTAAATCCTATTTATTTTTTCCTGATGGTCCTCCAACACACCTGACACTTGGTCCTGAACCATAAAGGTATTAACACTGTTTCTTACTTCCTCAACAGGGATCAGTTTTTTATTTCAGGCCTTGGCTATTGACTTTTTTTGCTGCGTCAAAGTGGGCCAGATGCATTTGCTTATTCGTTAAAGTGGTCTGAAAGCCAGCATTTCTACTTTTCTCTAAAAGATTCCTCACAGCTTGAAAGCTACAATCCCAGAAATTGTTTTTAGCAGAACATCACTGAAATGGTTAAACAAAAACACTTTGTCCTGTGATTCTGCTTCAATCCGCATCCAAACTGTAGATAACATTATCTTTGTTTACAATCCAATGTTACAGTGTGTGTAAACAGTCTAACAAGTGACGGAGCTCTCTGTGCTTCAAACACACACACAGTTCAGAAAAGCTCATTAGATGTTAATACTACCTAATAAGAGACAAGTGTCCCTGCGTACACTGTCTCTGTGTCCCTGGGTCCGTGCTTTTTGTTACTGCGCATGTGCGCAGCATGGACCCTTGGGACAGGTGGACGAGGCCAGTCAGCTGGGCGGGTGTGTGTGCGCGGGCGGGCTGGTGCGCAGGTGCGCACGTGTGGTGGTAATGTACTAGAGCCCGTTTTTAAACGGGCGAAGGTGGCTAGTATATAATACAAAGCAGTTTGAATAAAATGCAATGCCAGCTTTCAGGGTACGATAAACTACACTTTGGAAACTTGTAATTTGTAAACCGACAATATTACTTATGCACAAAAGCAAATATGAGTAATAAAAAGTAGGAAAACACATTTTTATTGAATGTTATGTTGGAGTTTCAGACCACTTTAAGTTGTGTTTTTTTTTTTTTTGTAAATGACAACTTTCTTATCAAATAATTGCTGCAGCAGTCTGCAGATTCTAGACCAAAAGCGTACTACCAAATTTGAATCAACAGGACCAACAAATGTGAATCAAAACATCTCTGCTTTGGCATCCCCGAAAAACATTGGAGTCTGGACCATTTAAATGAGTAAAGGGATGAAACTACACCCTTACCAGAGGGTTTCTCTGGGCAATGCAAAGTACTATTGGAAAATCCTCAGTATTGCATATAAGCACCAAAATCCATTGCCTCCGTTGAACATATTAATACCGTTCCATCGCAGGGATAAGGAATTTTTTTCTTTTAGCTGCTCCAAGCTCAGATGCCTGATTCACCCAATAGATGATAAACAAGAATACCCTTTGACCTCCACCATCCAAAGACTTCAGGGTTGTCATACCCTGATGGGATTGGGGGTTATCTGTGTTCGGCAATAGTGGCGAGGATGGAGGAACATCTTGCAAAACATAGTAGGCTGGCACTAGTTAATGAAGGGGATACTTCTCAATTGTCGCTATAAGCTAGCATGCTGTAGGTGTCAATGAATTTTAAAAAATGAAAGATCAATAATGGGCAACAAGAGAAAACAGTACTAGCAACACAGGACAAGACTACGGGATATCACCTGTAAAATAACCTAGTCTCACCCTATATGAGAATAATCAATTAGTACAAAGCATAAGGGAGCCTTAGGTATATACAAATTGGTAGCAAATTTTATTCCTTATTACTTGCGTACAAAACACCTCAAAAGACACCCAATAAAAAATCCCACCCCTAAAACCACCGTAATCAACTGAATGCTTGGTCTGTGACCTGTAAAAGATAATTGCAGTCCTGGAGTGCACTCCTATTTGAACCAGCGCTGTTATTTTTAAATCTTCAGGCCCATTCAGAGATCACAGCATATATGACAGCCAAGTTAGTGTGGAGAGGGTATCTTCATCCTCAACCCGTATAATTTCAAAGCATACCTCTAAACATTGTAGTTTTTACATGCGCATTACAGCCACGGCTTGTGTCTAACCTCTCCAGCCCTGTGTGGCAGCAGGAGTTTCAGGTAATAACTTTATAGCCTCCAACTCACGTGACCTTGCACGGAACAGTGCTCTTTCACCCCTCCAAGATGGTCCGGAGACCCGCAGTAGACAGCCGTATTGCCGGCGGGGATGAGCTGCGAAATGGCGTGCTGTACGCTTAGCCGGGAGCAGAGCGAGAGGAAGCGCATGGAGGTACGGGGAGGACGCGGCACCGCCCACCTAGTTGGCGTCACAGGCGCACGTGAAGCGTTTCATCCTATCGGATTTCATCAGACGTGTAACCCAGGTTACTCAAGCCTCCTATTTATGCTGGAAGCAAGCGGGTATAATATGTAAACGTATGCGAAGCGCATATTAAAAGCAGAGTGTCTGGGTAAGTTCAAATGTTCATGCAGACCAGAAGTGGTGCATTTATTGTGAGTTTACAGAAAAGCCTTAATATTCATGTCACGATTGAGTCCCTGCGGGTACAGACTTCCGCATTCATATATCCAGAACGATTCTTTCCTTAATAGTTGGTTATCATGATCGCCTCTTCTTAGGCTGATATTCAGTTTGAAAATCCCCATTACTTTCAAATCTTTAGTTTCAGAGTTGTGTACAGTTTTAAAATGTAATGCCAACGGGTTTAGCTTTTTTCTCTCAATTGTTGTACTTCTAATATTTGACAGATGTTCGCCAATTCTGGCATTAAGAGATCTATAGGTTTTCCCGATGTAAATAAGGTCACATGGGCATCTAATTTGATATATTACTCTTTCAGTAGAACAGTTAATAAAGTCATTCACATGAAAAGATCTGGAGCGATCAAAATTGTAAAACACATCTGTTCTATCCACGTATCTACACATGTCACAACCGCCACATCGATACATTCCCTTTCGGGCTTTCTCCTTTTTGGCACGTCTATCCCAGCTGAATTCACTACTAGTAAGTAAATCATGTCCTCAGATATGGAATGAATTTTTGTCCAAAACAAAACGGTAATGAATTTGAGTTTAAGGATATTCAACTTTTTTTGAGAAGGGTCCTGTTAAGACGCATGTACGCTCCTGAACTGCGAGGCACACCAGGGGGTGACAGTAATGAGCCCATACTGGATGTAGATGACATGGACTTGGAGGATCTCTTTGAAGAGGTAGATAGAGAAGTTGTACCCCTCCATACTAATTTACGCCCAAAATCATCATATATGCCACTACTGAGCAGCAGTAAGTATACTGCGATGTTCATGGACCTAGTCAGTGAAGATCTAAAAACAATTAATTGGGGAAAAAAAGGAAGAGACAATCTGACCAAATCAGAGAGACAAGCTCTAAGGGAACTCCAAACAAATCCTGACATCATAATAAAAAGAAGTGACAAGGGAGGCAACGTTGTAGTTATGACCAGAGCAAATTATGAAAAAGAGGCTAGAAGACTTTTGAATGACACAGTAACTTATGAAAGAGTAAGATCTAATCCATTCCCAGCTTTGATGGAGAAGATTAATGTAAAATTACAATGGGGCTTCCTTGATGGTGTTCTCTTAGAAAAAGAATTGAAATATCTAACTATAAAATAATATACAGTTCCGACTTTCTATATTTTACCGAAAACACATAAGAATCTTGAGAACCCACCAGGTCGCCCCTTAGTTTCTGGGAATAATGGACCATTGGAAAAAATAGCAAGTTATGTGGATTTAAAGGTAAAGAAAATAGTATGCAACCTGCCTTCTTTTGTTATGGACACTAGAGATGTGCTTGCAGCAGTTCAGGATGTACATGTTGAAGAGGATTGGTTATTGGTGGGACTAGATGTGGAGTCCCTATTTACCTCTATACCTAATGACAGGGGCCTCGAAGCTTTTCGTTTTTATCTTGACAACCATTATCGGGGACATGAATTGCAAGCTGAGTTTGTGGCAGACCTTATGAAGTTGATACTTGAGAATAATTAAAAACAGCGCTGGTTCAAATAGGAGTGCACTCCAGGACTGCAATTATCTTTTACAGGTCACAGACCAAGCATTCAGTTGATTACGGTGGTTTTAGGGGTGGGATTTTTTATTGGGTGTCTTTTGGGGTGTTTTGTACGCAAGTAATAAGGAATAAAATTTGCTACCAATTTGTATATACCTAAGGCTCCCTTATGCTTTGTACTAAGAGAAAACAGTAATTGCCTGGTACTGAACAGACATAACGGTGTGGTAGAGGAATTGAGTCATGCAGGGCACAGAAACGAGCTTGACGGCCATTTTACACCGATGTTGACACAGCCTCAGAAGAAACAGCCATTAGGCTTGCTCCTGTGCCCTGCACACACTGCACAATTCCATTTCCAATTTTACATTGCAATTCCGTCTGCTCAATTTGTTGCAATCTGATATTGGACTTGATTGAGAACAGTGAATATATATTTATTTTTTTGTAAGATTTTTTCAAGTCTATATAAGTTGTTTTCAGTCGTGTCACACCCACCTCCCTCTTTCTCATGATGTTTGTTCAGTGAATATATTTTGTCACTCTTTAAGACAGCAGCAACGTTTACTGTTTTCTCCTGTTGCCCAGTATGGAGGATGTAGTTTGGGAGACCACATATTATAAGTCGTTGATTACAGACAATATCTTGCCTAATCATGGGGAAAAAACATTTCTTGAGCCACATTTTACAAGTCCTCTCCAAATCCAATTATCAATTTTGGATGATGGTGTCATGGAAAATAATAGATGAGTACTAAAGCTGCACTTCCCCAGATGACAAAACCTATTGCTAAGCCTTGAATAATGCTTTGCAGCAATAATGTATTATAACTTTTTTCCCATTTTTTTTAACTTAAAATAAAAAACCTTTTTAAACCTTTTGTTCACCTTGCAAACAAGGGGCATTGCCAGAATAGCTGTGCTGGCCAGCATGGGGCTTTACCACCTGAACAGACCATGACATGAGGGGACTCTGCAATAGGGGAGCAGCTTTTGCAAAGCTCTCTTGTCCATTTCAATTACAGAGATGGGTAAATATCCTCATTCCTGCTAAGAGTTAAATAAAAAATAACAAATCTGTTAATAGTTTAATTTAAACATTTTTTAGTCACTGCACTGCTTAGTATTCTTAAAATGTTGATTGTAAAGAAATGTCAATTTTTGTCTGATTTTTGAATGTGGTTTGTTCTTTGGTCCATGTATGTCTTTGCAGGAGTGGGTAACCCCTAGTCTTGTATGGGTTAGGGTATGTTTATATTCGCAGGCTTTTTTTTTATTTTTATTTTTTTATTAAATGTGGCTTCAAGATTCCGCCATAGGTTAGGGGGCCCTGTTAAAACAATTTACAGTCCAGACATCTGGCCAGATGTGTTTTTCATTATAGGACAACTGAATTGAGAAGATTATGGAGGTTGCCATATTTATTTCCTTTTAAAAAATACTGGTTGCCTGGCAGACCTGCTGATCTATTTGGCTGCAGTAGTGTCTGGATAACACCAGAAACAAGCATGCAGCTAATCTTGTCATATCAGACAATAATCATCCAGCAAAAAGGAAAGAGCAGGGCACCACTTCCTTAAAGGACAACTGAAGTGAGAAGACTATGGAGGCTGCCATGTTTATTTTCTTTTAAACAATACCAGTTGCTGGTCTGTTTGGCGACAGTAGTGTCTGAATAACACCAGAAACTAGCATGCAGCCAATCTGTCAGAACAAGCCCTAACTGAGGCAGCCTAAATCCACAGTTCTATAGTGAATCCTTATAGATCTTTGGCACAGCATAACTGACAAGTTTAAGAAGTGTATGCTGCACAAGGAAAAGGAATGTGTGCTCTGACCAGTCAACTCCTGACTCAAAATGGATCCGAGATGAAAAACGAATTATAGCACGTGACTGGTCTATATATCTTATCTAAAGTTTAAATGGTTTACACAGCAAATACAGTGGGTTGCAAAAGTATTTGGCCCCCTTGAAGTTTTCCACATTTTGTCATATTACTGCCACAAACCTGAATCAATTTTATTGGAATTCCACATGAAAGATCAACACAAAGTGGTGTACACATGAGAAGTGGAATGAAAATCATACATGATTCCAAAATTTTTTACAAATCAATAACTGCAAAGTGGTGTGTGCATAATTATTCGGCCCCCTTTGAACTGAGTGCAGTCAGTTGCCTATAGACATTGCCTGATGAGTGCTAATGACTAAATAGGGTGCACCTGTGTGTAATCGAATGTCAGTACAAATACAGCTGCTCTGTGAGGTTTTCAGAGGTTGTCTAAGAGAATATTGGGAGCAACAACACCGTGAAGTCCAAAGAACACACAAGACAGGTCAGGAATCAAGTTATTGAGAAATTTAAAGCAGGCTTAGGCTACAAAAAGATTTCCAAAGCCTTGAACATCTCACGGAGCACTGTTCAAGCCATCATTCAGAAATGGAAGGAGTATGGCACAACTGTAAACCTACCAAGACAAGGCCATCTGCCTAAACTCACAGGCCGAACAAGGAGAACGCTGATCAGAAATGCAGTCAAGAGGCCCATGGTGACTCTGGACGAGCTGCAGAGAGCTACAGCTCAGGTGGGGGAATCTGTCCATAGGACAACTATTAGTCATGCACTGTACAAAGTTGGCCTTTATGGAAGAGTGGCGAAAAGAAAGGCATTGTTAACAGAAAGCATAAGAAGTCCCGTTTGCAGTTTGCCACAAGCCATGTGGGGGACACAGCAACCATGTGGAAGAAGGTACTCTGGTCAGATGAGACTAAAATGGAACTTTTTGGCCAAAATGCAAACCGCTATGTGTGGCGGAAAACTAACACTGCACATCACTCTGAACACACCATCCCCACTGTCAAATATGGTGGTGGCAGCATCCTGCTCGGGGGGTGCATCTCTTCAGCAGGGACAGGGAAGCTGGTCAGAGTTGATGGGAAGATGGATGGAGCCAAATACAGGGAAAACTTGGAAGAAAACCTCTTGGAGACTGCAAAAGACTTGAGACTGGGGCGGAGGTTCACCTTCCAGCAGGACAATAACCCTAAACATAAAACCAGGGCAACAATGGAATGGTTTAAAACAAAACATATCTATGTGTTAGAATGGCCCAGTCAAAGTCCAGATCTAAATCCAATCGAGAATCTGTGGCAAGATCTGAAAACTGCTGTTCACAAATGCTGTCCATCTAATCTGACTGAGCTGGAGCTGTTTTACAAAGAAGAATGGGCAAGGATTTCAGTCTCTAAATGTGCAAAGTTGGTAGAGACATACTCTAAAAGACTGGCAGCTGTAATTGCAGCAAAAGGTGGTTCTACAAAGTATTGACTCAGGGGGCCGAATAATTACACACACCTCACTTTGCAGTTATTTATTTGTAAAAAAATGTTTGGAATAATGTATGATTTTCGATCCACTTCTCACATGTACACCACTTGTATTGGTCTTTCACGTGGAATTCCAATAAAATTGATGCATGTTTGTGGCAGTAATGTGACAAAGTGTGGAAAACTTCAAAGGGGACGAATACTTTTGCAACCCACTGTATAGCTGCAAACAGCTTCAACAGTATATTATTATTTCTTCCTGTGATACCGTGAGAGCGGCCATGTTCTATTCGTAAAAGATAAAGTATTAATCTGCAGTGACATGATTTCTTGCTTATTTGTAATTTTTGTTATGGTGGCAGCAGGTTTTTTCAGAACCAGTCCATTGCAGCAGAGCTAGGAGTGATTTGTAACTGTTGCACCCAGTTATCTGATGCATTCGGTATAAAGGTGCCCATACAAGTATAGATTGCCTCCCAATGTGGCAAATGGATCAATGTCTCTTTATGATCTGAATTTGCATTGCTCTGTTTGATTCAGTATAATGCAATGGGCTGTCGATCTACTTTCGACTGTACAATCAATCACCAGTCTTAACACTTATGTAGTATAAGACACTACCTGAAAAATATATCCAAGTCACAGTGAACTTACTGGTGTTATAGTACATGGATGTTGGTAAGATTGAACATTTTTACAGTTTAATTGCATAGTGTGTGGCTAGGGCCCTTTCACACCGAGGCGGTGCGTAATTTTTACCATAACCCACGCCGTGCAATGTAAGTCTATGGAGACTTTCATACTACGACGTTATGGCGCAACGGAAGTGATGTTTTCGTCGCATCCCCAACGCAGGTCAAGAACTGCACTACCACTGTGGTGCTCCATCGAGTTGTGGCGATCTGCGTCGGCCCGGAAGGCATGTTAGTCTATAGGCCCCTCAGTGCAAATGTCACCACATGATATGCAATAATATCAGACCTCCTATCAGAGCGGCTGACCCCTCTAAATGACTGACAGCAGTGGGCCCCTTAGCGCAACTGTCCCCACATAATCGTCAATAAAATCAGACCTCATTTCAGAGTGGCTGATCCCCCTAAATGACTGACAGCGGTGGGCCCCTTAGCGAAACTGTCCCCACATAATCGTCAATAAAATCAGACCTCATTTCAGAGTGGCTGATCCCCCTAAATGACTGACAGCGGTGGGCCCCTTAGCGCAACTGTGTCCACATAATATGCAATAATATCAGACCTCCACCCCGGCTTCACTCACTCTGCCTCTCTTCCACCCCCGCTTCACTCACTCTCCCGTTTAATCTTTTACCACCGCAGTTTACTTTAAGTAATTTTTCCCCACACAATAGTCATCATGTTGGACAGTGCAGTGTACATCCTGCAACATGTATGCATGCCTTGATCAGCAGATTGAGGGTGTTTACTGTTGCCCGGGGTGTGTGCGTGTTGCTCATTTAGAGGCTAAAGTCACAGAGCTAAATCAGCATCTCGCAACACTGAGACACATACACAACATGGAGAAGAGCTTGGATCTCACGATCCAGACACTGGATCCGGTGAAGATGAGGTGGGTGGAGTACAGCCGGAGCAAGGGAGCAAGAAGCAGAGGTAGCTGCTAGTTGGGTCACAGTTAGAAGGGTTAGGGGGAAAAGTGGCAGGGAGGCTAGTCCCAAGTTGTCCCTCCCTAATGAGTATGCTTGTTTGCGTAATATTGGGGAGGATGATTCTAGAGTAGCAAAGCTGCAGCAGGATGTGTCCCTTAGCAACCAAGGGGCTGACCGCTGCAACGAGAAAGGGAATAGGAGTGCAGCTAAGGCTAGACAGAGACTGGTGGTAGGGGATTCAATTATTAGGCACACAGATAGGGTAATCTGTCGAAGAAACCGTGAATGCCGTACAGTCTGTTGTCTCCCAGGTGCTCGGGTTTGGCATGTAGTGGAAATAATTGACAGATTATTGGGTGGGGCTGGGAAAGACCCAGCTGTCATGGTACACATTGGCACCAATGACAGTTAGTGGGAGATGGAAGGTCCTCAAAAATGATTTTCAGGTACTTGGAGATAAACTTAAAGAAAAGACCTCCAAGGTGGTGTTTTCTGAAATAGTGCCACGTGCTACATCTGAGAGACAGAGGGAGCTTAGGGAGTTAAATAAGTGGCTGAGAAATTGGTGTAGGAAGGAGGGGTTTGGGTTCCTGAAGAACTGGGCAGACTTTGCAGTTGGCTACAGGTTCTACAGCAGGGATGGGTTGCACCTTAATGGGGAGGGTGCAGCTGCATTGGGAGAGAAGATGGCTAAACGGTTGGAGGAGATTTTAAACTGGGATCTCGGGGGAGGCGGAAGGATAAAGTCTCAATATGTAGACAAGATAAGGTAAAAAGACAGTGGGAGCCTAACATTATGGGGGTTGGAGAGGGGGGTGGGGACAGTGTAAAGAGTAAGGAGGTTGGTAAAACTTCAAGTAGCCAATTTCATGTAACCAAAATTGGAAAATGTAGTGGTAAAAACATAAAGTGCATGGTAACCAATGCTAGGAGCCTTGCAAATAAAATGGACGAACTAGAGTTCATTCTGATTGACAAAGGCTATGACATTGTGGGAATAACCGAAACATGGATGGCTTTCATCCATGACTGGATAGCGAATTTAGAGGGATGCAATGTGTTTAGGAAGGCTAGAACAGGGGAAAAGGGTGGAGGGGTTTGTCTCTTTAAAAATTCTTTTACAGCTGTCCTGAACGATGAGATGGAGGAAGATTGTGAAGATGTGGAGTCCGTTTGGGTAAATATTCATGGTGGAAATAAAGGTTGCCAATTGCTTATTGAGGTATGCTACAGGCCACCACATATTCATGAATCTGCAGAACTGCAATTACTACAGCAGATTGAAAAAGCTGCAAGTAAAAATGAGGTCATAGTTATGGGTGACTTCAACTTTCCAGACATTGACTGGAGTATTGAGGCTACCCATTCTGGTAAAAGCAGCAGATTTCTGGCATCACTACAGGACAATTACTTGACTCAAATGGTAACGGAACCAACTAGGGGGAATGCGTTACTGGATTTGATCATTTCTAATAGACCAGATAATGTATCAAATGTGCAGGTTCAAGAACATTTGGGAAATATTGATCACAACATAACGTTTGATCTGGTGACTGATAGACCACGGGGCAGCGGAACCACTAAAACTATGAATTTTAGAAAAGCAAAGTTCAATCAACCCAACTAAGTTTGGTGAACTGGGATAATGTACTACACGGGGAGGACACTGAAGGGAAATGGCAAGCTTTTAAACATATTCTCAATCAATATTGTAGTATGTATATCCCATATGGAAACAAAATGTCTAGGAATAAAAAAAGGCCTATATGGGCGTGGCTTGACGCTGCAACAAGATGGCTGCCTAATCCCTAGCTCCTGTCTAACACCCGTCTGAAGCGCCTGATCCTGCTTTCCCCGGTAGCTTTCCTGAGGCTATGAAGAGTTCCCCAACAAAGCTAACCTCCACCACCGAGCAGAAACACTCCCAACCCCGAATTGGCAAGACGGTCCCGGAGTTATTCCACTCCCAACAACTCCGCACGCTGAGTACTAAGATGGCGCCGACCAAAGACACGCAGCCTGCCCAGGCCGCAATGGATGGCTCCTCGTCTCAGAGCCCAAGGGTCAGTGACTGAAGACAAGTGACCCCTACCCTAGCAGATCTTCATGAAATGGCAGAGGACATAAAAGCTTCCTTCCATAACGCCATAACAGAGATGAGACATGACGTAGTTGCTATAGGCGAACGACTCCATACCCTAGAGGCAGCTGACGCGAAACGCAAATCCCAAGCGTCATACCTCGGCAGATCACACTAGTTGGCTTACGGATCACTCTCGGCAACTGGAAGATTTAGACAATCGAGGCCGCAGAAATAATATAAGGGTAAAGGGCCTTCCGGAATCCGTGGAACCTGATCGCATAACACATGCTCTGACAGCCATCTTCAATGACCTGCTGAATCGCTCGTCAGACTTGCAGATTGACTTTGTAAGAGCTCATAGAGCCCTAAAACCACGGGGCCCCGACTCAGACCTTCCGAGGGATGTTATCTGCTGTCTGGCCTCCTTTCCCTTGAAGGAAAACATAATGAAAGCTGCCAGATCACAGGACGCCATACTCTTCAACGAGAAACCTATCCACCTATACCAGGACTTGTCAGCCATCACTTTAGCAAAACGCAGAGCACTGAAACCCTTGCTAACCCTGCTTAAAGATAAGGGGCTTTCATACCGTTGGCGATTCCCGTTCGCTTTAACAGTGCAGCAGGGAGGTAAACTCTTTACCCTGAGAAGTGCAAAAGACCTGGGGGACTTCTGCTCGGATCTGGACATCTCGCCGCCTCCTCTCCCAGACTGGGACGGAAATCCTTCGACCTGGGGGACCAACACCTTTAAAGCGCAAAGAGGGAGAAAACAAGCAAGCGAAGACGACAGTGGAGATCGCACTCTACCCATTCCGGACCCTACAACCCGGAAAATAACCCCTACCTCAAGGGAATCTCGCACTTCCTCCGATGAAGATTGACTGTGTTACACCTCTGAGTTTAACTCCGGATTCCGATTACATCGCAATGGCCCGTTGGTTCGTAGCATATTCTTATTATAAGTTTTTTTCATAAAAGTCCCGGAACTGCTACTGTTACATGCCGGTTTATCATTCTCACATGCGCTTGGGAGATCCCTTGTGACTTTCTGTACCCTACATGCAGTTGTATATCTACCTCGTTATCAAGAGAACTCGGGCCTAATGACTCTTTTTATCACCAAAGCTGCACCTTCCTTTGCCAGTCAGTCATATAAATGTGTGTTATATCAGATTAGTTTATAGTTTTATTAGAGTTATTCTAAAACTTTTTTGATGCCTTTCTCTGCGAGTGGTGGGTGGTTGGGGGGGGGGGGGATTGGGGGGATATGTTATTTCCTCTGTCTATGATGGGAACAAGCTCTTACCTTTTAGAACGAGCCAGTTTATCTATACAGGTTTGACTGTGAAATATATCTCTCAGGCCAACATGTTGTTATGTTAATTTCTTAACCTCCTGACTCTGAATTTCAGTAATTGCCGCTGGTTATAATTATGCGGGGACCTATGGAAGACGCACGTTTGTATCCTAGACTCTTTAGGCCCCCCCACCCTACGGGCTCCCTGTAAAACGCACGCACTATTACCCAATCCAATAGCACTATTATCAGAAGGTACTTTCACCTTTAAGAATCCTGCAATAGGGTCAACTCCCTGTCATTTGCTTGCTCTCCCCTCTCCTCCCCCCCCCCCCCTGCTCCTTCCTATCCCTCATGGTTGTCACTGATCATGATCTCCTGACCCGGTAGATGCCCTCCAGCTCCCCGTTTCCACCCACTAACCCAGGGAACTTCAGTGAGACCTCTTCCCTCTAGGACATATCCCCCATTGACAAACTGGGAATAGTTCGCCCATAGTTTGACGGGTTCTAATAGGAGAATCTGTCAAATTTTTCCTGTATTCAAATTTATACAGACATTCTGTTCATATTAACGAACAGTTGCGCGTCTTCCATTCTTCCCACACAGTATATTGTCATATACTGACTTGATATCCCACTCGTTTAGTGAGTGCGTCCCTCCACGACGCACTTACGTGGGTAATTAATATTGTATACCATATGCAAAAACTATCAAGGATTTATTCTCCACTGTGCCATAGCCTCTTCTTAATCTATTTCTTTCTTCTTTCCCTTTCCTTCTGCTCTTACCCTCTACCCTCCTCCCTATCAGACTATATCTTGGGCTTGGACTACCAGGTTGCACTTACTATCTCAGGCAATACCAACATAATGCAACAAACTCACCGTAACCCACTCCGGTGGAGATTTGTCTCCTTAAATGTAAATGGCCTCAACACCCCGGAAAAAAGTTCGGTAGTTTTTGATTTCCTCCGGAAAAAAAATATCCAAATAGCATTTTTCCAAGAAACACACTTGAGAACCCAACACATCCCTTCCAAATTTGAAAGCAGATTTCCCTTGGCCTACCACTCCACATCTCCTACATCTAAAACCAAGGGAGTGTCAATTTTCATACACAAAGAATATCCCTTTCATTTTGGAGGGGCTAGAGGCAGATGAGGAGGGCCGTTCGCTATTTGTTAAAGGGAAAATTGGTACAAGACAGATTACCCTGGCAACAATCTACGCCCCAAACACCAAGCAACCCTCTTTCGTCTCCTCCTTAACCTCCAAATTGATGGGTTTTTATCAAGGTATTTTGATACTGGGGGGAAATTTTAATGTCCCTCTACAGCCCCTACAGGACTGCTCCAACGGCTCGACTCTCTAATATAGAGCCCTTGGCCATATCAAAAAGAAACTGTAACAGCTGACACTCATGGACCCCTGGAGAATATCACACCCGGCGGAGAGAGATTACACATTCTTCTCTCCCATGCACAATAAATATTCTCGTATCAACTATTTTTTTGTGTCCCAGCGAGATCTCTCTCTGGTACGGGACACTTCCATAGGATCTAAAGAAGTCTCCGATCATGCCCCGATCTTCTTGACTTTAGAACTCCCAGAAATGACTGCTAAAACTTGGTCTTGGAAGTTAAACCCTAACATTCTAGGAGACAAAGGCAGGACTCAGGAGATCTCTAACTCTCTTGCTTCCTACTTTGAACAGAACAATACGACAGATGTCTCAAATCTAACAATTTGGGAAGCTCATAAGGCAGCGGTAAGAGGGAAATTCATAAGAATGGGGTCCAAACTTAAAAAAGAGAGAGAGGAGGGTATAGCAACTCTATCCGCCGAGATTTCAAAACTTGAGGCTTTACACAAACGTACACTTGCTAGTCAAACTCACGAGGCCCTAAATTCCGCTAGAGCTAAACTTAACAATCTCCTATTTGCAGACTCAAAAAGGAAGGTAATGGCAGGGAAAAAATATTCTATGAGTTCGGTAATAAGAGTGGCAAATTCTTGGCCAGAGCTCTTAGAAAACAAATGATACGTTCACATATCCCCTCTATTAGCAATAACAATCAACATAACCTATCAAAACCAGAAGAGATAGCAGAGGAATTTAGGAAATTTTATCAATCCTTATACAACCTTCCTGCAGCCCAATCTCCAACTACTAGAAATGAACAAATTCATGACTTTCTACACAAATACTGCAAACTGCTAAACCTTTCTCAATTAGATAGGGAAGATCTTGAGGCCCCTCTGTCAACTGACGAATTTTTGCTGGCAGTAAAGACCCTGAAGCCTGGCAAGGCTCCAGGGCCAGATGGCTTTACTTCACAGTATTAGGATAAGAAAGAAAGGTCTAGGACTATGATTAAGGACCTGGTGTCCGAAACATGTTAGTCAAGTGTCTTCTGTATGTCTGGATACGTCCTCAATAAATATATCGATTCATCGATTTTGGAGACATTGGTGCGGACCTTTCTTTCTTATCCTGATCACCTGTTCCTGCACTGTCTGCTACGGTACAGTGGAGCGGTATCCTTTGCCTGTTTCTCTACTTCACAGTATTATAAGACGTTTAAATCTTTATTAGCCCCAGCATTTGTTTCTGCTTTGAACAAGATTTTGCCTTCCACTATTCCCTCACCCCAACTACTAGAGGCACACATCTCTGTCATACCTAAGCCGGGGAAGGATGCCAAGCTCTGCTCTAGTTACAGACCAATTTCCCTACTGAATGTAGATGTGAAATTGCTTGCCAAAATTTTGGCTAACAGACTCCTTCCCTTTGTTCCTGCCCACATAGGCATTGACCAGGCTGGCTTCGTCCCTGGGAGGGAGGCTAAGGACAACGTGATGAGGACCATTGGGTTAATGGCTTATGCTAAACGTCGAGGAATTCGATCATTTATACTCTCCACAGATGCAGAAAAAGCCTTCGACAGGGTGGCGTGGGATTATATGCGCGCCACCCTGTCGAGTATAGGCCTAGGAACCTCCATGAGGAATTGGATTGAACTCCTTTACATTAATTCATCAGCTCGAGTCAAAGCAAATGGTCTTCTATCCAATACCTTCAAGATCACCAATGGTACAAGGCAGGGTTTCCCCCCTTTCCCCCTTGATCTACATATTAACACTCGAACCTTTCCTTAATGCCATACGTGAAGACAAATCCATCAAGGGACTTCAGATTGGCCCTTCATACCACGTGGTGTCAGCTTTTGCAGACGACCTGCTGTTTTATTTACAAGATCCACTGACGTCTTTACCCAACCTTCTCAATAGATTTAAAGAATTTGGAACATTATCCAATCTCAAAATTAATCTTAATAAATCTAATGCACTTAATGTCTCCCTTGCTGACTCCACGGTCACGCACTGCAGAAAGGCATTCTCCTTTGTGTGGGCAAAGGCCTCCCTTAAATACTTGGGTATCAACATACCCTACAACCTGAAAGACCTATTCTCTTTAAATTTTGCTATTCTAGGCAAGGAACTGAAATCAGATCTAGCCAGATGGGGCCTTCAAAAAAGCCTCTCTTGGTTTGGGCGTATGGCTTCGGTCAAGATGAATCTCCTTCCCCGCTTTCTGTACATTAGCCAATGCCTTCCTATCATCTTGCCCCCAGCTTTCCTCAAAGATCTTCAAAAACACATCAACAAATTTATATGGGGACACAAACCCCCTAGGATCAAAAGACAAATCCTGTCCCAACTAAAAGAGGAAGGAGGAATGGCACTCCCCGACCTTTACAAATACCACCTGGCTTCACAAATATGCCGAGTGGTTGAATGGGCAAATAGAGAAAATCCCAAAGCGTGGGTTCTAGTAGAACAAGATTCAGTGGGATGGGATGCATTAGGATGGGTGGAAAACTTGAGAAAAGATATGCTCTCATGGGGCAACCCACTGGTGCTCGCCTCCACAGGAGCAATACGCAAGGGTCTGGTGGCAATGGGCTTGGCATCCTTCCCTGGGAGATTGACAATCCTGGCTTCCTTCCTGCTACAGATATCCCCTTCCTACAAAATTGTCCATCAGGCAACACTCCAAGGGTCCATGAATTCATATCCCAAGGGACAGTCAAATCTTTCCTAGCCATATCCTCTCTTTGTGAGGACATAGCTCTCACACAATGGCAATTTTTTCAAATTCGCCACTACCTGAACTCGCTGAGACACAAATTCAATTGGGCAAAGGCCTTAAAATCTTTTGAGAACCTTATTCTTAAGAAAAATAAACCTGGTCACCTCATTTCACTTCTGTATCAGATGTTGCAGAACGGAACAGACCCATCTAAGCAAAAATTTCAAGCTCAATGGGAAACAGACCTAGGAAAGGAAATGGAGGGTGACCAATGGCAAAAAATATTCTCCATAAATCATAAGGTGTGTCAATACCCAGGAACTTGGTTATAAGATCATCTCAAGATGGTATAAAACTCCATCTCTTCTCCACAAAATTTTTCCCTCTGTTTCTAATCTTTGTTGGAGATGTGGACTGCATGAAGGCACAATGATTCATATTTTCTGGGCTTGTCCATTAATTGTTCCTTTTTGGAGACAAATTCACCACCTAATAGAAAAAATTCTTTGTGACAGGATTGCCTTCGCGCCTGAGACCCATCTTTTACATGCGACCAATGAACCTTTAAAAGCCTACAAAAAAATCTCTGACAATCCACTTAATCAACGCAGCCAGAGCTCTGATCCCGGCTAATTGGAAGTCTGCCTCACCGCCCTCAATTAAAAACTGGATCAAAAGAGTGGACTTCATAGACTCTCTAGAAAGGTCCATTCTACTCTCCCAAGACAGAAATGAACAATACTCTATTACATGGTCGGTGTGGGGA
The DNA here is from genome assembly GCF_040937935.1 of Hyperolius riggenbachi. Classification (NCBI taxonomy): domain Eukaryota; kingdom Metazoa; phylum Chordata; class Amphibia; order Anura; family Hyperoliidae; genus Hyperolius; species Hyperolius riggenbachi. Next base: position 325,161,259 of record NC_090646.1, on the reverse strand, counting down.
GACTTCCAATGCTCTCAGGACTATAAGTCTAGCCTTCTTTCATGAAGACTCTCTCTCCCCAACCCCTAATCCTTCTCCCCCTTACCCCCTCCAGCTCCCTCCTCTTGCCACTCTTTCTTCCTTGTCGTTCCTTCCTTTCTTAACCTCTCCTTCAACACTTCTGTGGCACAGTGGCTAAATGGAATCACTCATGATCTAGTAGACTGACTTAACTCTCAGAGCTCAAGTATGTGAACTAGAATACTAGTTCACTTCATAACTCCAGCTGTTTATGTACTACTATAGGACTCTTCGTTTAACAAAACGATACTGTTAATCGCTTCCAGATGTTTCTGTCAATTGTACTTTTGGTATGTTTGCACTACTTTGTTTTATTCTTTATGTTTAATAAAAGATTTAATTGAAAAAAAGGCCTATATGGATGAATAGAAAGGTTAGAGATAAAATGAAGGGGGAAAATAATACCTATAAGGAGGAGGCCCGAGGCTGTATTAACCACTTGAGGACCTAGGGCTTTCTACCCCTTAAGGACCGGCCACTTTTTTTCCATTCAGACCACTGCAGCTTTCACGGTTTATTGCTCGCTCATACAACCTACCACCTAAATTAATTTTGGCTCCTTTTCTTGTCACTAATAAAGCTTTCTTTTGGTGCTATTTGATTGCTCCTGCGATTTTTACTTTTTATTATATTCATCAAAAAAGACATGAATTTTGGCAAAAAAATGATTTTTTTTTACTTTCTGTGCTGACATTTTTCAAATAAAGTAAAATTTCTGTATACATGCAGCGCGAAAAATGTGGACAAACATGTTTTTGATTTAAAAAAAACCCATTCAGTGTATATTTATTGGTTTGGGTAAAAGTTATAGCGTTTACAAACTATGGTGCAAAAAGTGAATTTTCCAATTTTCAAGCATCTATGACTTTTCTGACCCCCTGTCATGTTTCATAAGGGGCTAGAATTCCAGGATAGTATAAATACCCCCCAAATGACCCCATTTTGGAAAGAAGACATCCCAAAGTATTCACTGAGAGGCATAGTGAGTTCATAGAAGATATTATTTTTTGTCACAAGTAAGCGGAAAATGACACTTTGTGACAAAAAAAAAAAAAACAGTTTCCATTTCTTCTAACTGGCGACAAAAAAAATGAAATCTGCCACGGACTCACCATGCCCCTCTCTGAATACCTTGAAGGGTCTACTTTCCAAAATGGGGTCATTTGTGGGGTGTGTTTACTGTCCTGACATTTTGGGGGGTGCTAAATTGTAAGCACCCCTGTAAAGCCTAAAGGTGCTCATTGGACTTTGGACCCCTTAGCGCAGTTAGGCTGCAAAAAAGTGCCACACATGTGGTATTGCCGTACTCAGGAGAAGTAGTATAATGTGTTTTGGGGTGTATTTTTACACATACCCATGCTGGGTGGGAGAAATATCTCTGTAAATGACAATTTTGTATTTTTTTTTTACACACAATTGTCCATTTACAGAGATCTTTCTCCCACTCAGCATGAGTATGTGTAAAAATACACCCCAAAACACATTATACTACTTCTCCTGAGTACGGCGATACCACATGTGTGGCACTTTTTTGCACCCTAACTGCGCTAAAGGGCCCAAAGTCCAATGAGTACCTTTAGGATTTCACAGGTCATTTTGAGAAATTTCGTTTCAAGACTACTCCTCAAGTTTAGGGACCCTAAAATGCCAGGGAAGTATAGGAACCCCACAAATGACCCCATTTTAGAAAGAAGACACCCCAAGGTATTCCGTTAGGAGTATGGTGAGTTCATAGAAGTTTTTATTTTTTGTCACAAGTTAGCGGAAAATGACACTTTGTGAAAAAACACAATTAAAATCAATTTCCGCTAACTTGTGACAAAAAATAAAATCTTCTATGAACTCGCCATACTACTAACGGAATACCTTGGGGTGTCTTCTTTCTAAAATGGGGTCATTTGTGGGGTTCCTATACTGCCCTGGCATTTTAGGGGCCCTAAACCGTGAGGAGCAGTCTTGAAACGAAATTTCTCAAAATTACCTGTGAAATCCTAAAGGTACTCATTGGACTTTGGGCCCTTTAGCGCAGTTAGGGTGCAAAAAAGTGCCACACATGTGGTATCGCCGTACTCAGGAGAAGTAGTACAATGTGTTTTGGGGTGTATTTTTACACATACCCATGCTGGGTGGGAGAAACACCTCTGTAAATGACAATCTTTTGATTTTTTTACACACAATTGTCCATTTACAGCGGTATTTCTCCCACCCAGCATGGGTATGTGTAAAAATACACCCCAAAACACATTGTACTACTTCTCCCGAGTACGGCGATACCACATGTGTGGCACTTTTTTGCACCCTAACTGCGCTAAGGGGCCCAAAGTCCAATGAGTACCTTTAGGATTTCACAGGTCATTTTTGTTTCAAGACTACTCCTCACGGTTTAGGGCCCCTAAAATGCCAGGGCAGTATAGGAACCCCACTAATGACCCCATTTTAGAATGAAGACACCCCAAGGTATTCCGTTAGGAGTATGGTGAGTTCATAGAAGTTTTTATTTTTTTGTCACAAGTTAGCGGAAATTGATTTTAATTGTTTTTTTCACAAAGTGTCATTTTCCGCTAACTTGTGACAAAAAATAAAATCTTCTATGAACTCACCATACTCCTAACGGAAAACGTTTGGGTGTCTTCTTTCTAGAATGGGGTCATTTGTGGGGTTCCTATACTGCCCTGGCATTTTAGGGGCCCTAAACCGTGAGGAGTAGTCTTGAAACAAAAATGACCTGTGAAATCCTAAAGGTACTCATTGGACTTTGGGCCCCTTAGCGCAGTTAGGCTGCAAAAAAGTGCCAATCATGTGGTATCGCCGTACTCTGGAGATGTAGTATAATGTGTTTTGGGGTGTATTTTTAGACATACCCATGCTGGGTGGGAGAAATACCTCTGTAAATGACAATTGTTTGATTTTTTTTTTACACACAATTGTCCATTTACAGAGAGATTTCTCCCACCCAGTATGGGTATGTGTAAAAATACACCCCAAAACACATTATACTACTTCTCCTGAGTACGGCGATACCACGTGTGACACTTTTTTGCAGCCTAGGTGCGCTAAGGGGCCCAACGTCCTAATCACAGGTCATTTTGAGGCATTTGTTTTCTAGACTACTCCTCACGGTTTAGGGCCCCTAAAATGCCAGGGCAGTATAGGAACCCCACAAGTGACCCCATTTTAGAAAGAAGACACCCCAAGGTATTCCGTTAGATGTATGGCGAGTTCATAGAAGATTTTATTTTTTGTCACAAGTTAGTGAAAAATGACACTTTGTGAAAAAAAACAAAAATCAATTTCCGCTAACTTTTGACAAAAAATAAAATCTTCTATGAACTCGTCATACACCTAACAGAATACATTGGGGTGTCTTTTTTCTAAAATGGGGTCCGTTTCTGGGGTTCCTATACCGCCCTGGCATTTTACGGGCCCAAAACCGTGAGTAGTCTGGAAACCAAATGTCTCAAAATGACTGTTCAGGGGTATAAGCATCTGCAAATTTTGATGACAGGTGGTCTATGGGGGGGCGAATTTTGTGGAACAGGTCATATGCAGGGTGGTCTTTTAGATGACAGGTTGTATTGGGCCTGATCTGATGGATAGGAGTGCTAGAGGGGTGACAGGAGGTGATTGATGGGTGTCTCAGGGGGTGGTTAGGGGGGAAAATAGATGCAATCAATGCACTGGGGAGGTGATCGGAAGGGGGTCTGAGGGGGATCTGAGGGTTTGGCCGAGTGATCAGGAGCCCACACGGGGCAAATTAGGGCCTGATCTGATGGGTAGGTGTGCTAGGGGGTGACAGGAGGTGATTGATGGGTGTCTCAAGGTGTGATTAGAGGGGGGAATAGATGCAAGCAATGCACTGGCGAGGTGATCAGGGCTGGGGCCTGAGGGCATTCTGAGGGTGTGGGCGGGTGATTGAGTGCCCTAGGGGCAGATAGGGGTCTAATCTGATAGGTAGCAGTGACAGGGGGTGATTGATGGGTAATTAGTGGGTGTTTAGGGTAGAGAACAGATATAAACACTGCCCTTGGGAGGTGATCTGACGTCGGATCTGCGGGCGAACTATTGGTGTGGGTGGGTGATCAGATTGCCCGCAAGGGGCAGGTTAGGGGCTGATTGATGAGTGGCAGTGACAGGGGGTGATTGATGGGTGGCAGTGACAGGGGGTGATTGATGGGTGGCAGTGACAAGGGGTGATTGATGGGTGATTGACAGGTGATCAGTGGGTTATTACAGGGAAGAACTGATGTAACTAATGCACTGGCAAATTGATAAGGGGGGGTTTGAGGGCAATCTGAGCGTGTAGGCGGGTGATTGGGTGCCCGCAAGGGGCAGATTAGGGTCTGATCTGATGGGTAACAGTGACAGGTGGTGATAGGGGGTGATTGATGGGTAATTAGTGGGTGTTTAGAGGAGAGAATAGATGTAAAAACTGCGCTTGGGTGGTGATCTGATGTCGGATCTGCGGGCGATCTATTGGTGTGGGTGGGTGATCAGATTGCCCGCAAGGGGCAGGTTAGGGGCTGATTGATGGGTGGCAGTGACGGAAGGGTGATTGATGGGTGATTGACAGGTGATCAGGGGGGATAGTGGGACCCTCGGACACTGGGACCACCAGGACAGGAGGCAGCCTGTATAATACACTTTGTAAACATTACAAAGTGTGTTATACACTTTGTATGCGGCGATCGCGGGGTTAACATCCCGCCGGCGCTTCCGTATAGCCGGCGGGATGTTGCAGCGGGCGAGCGGTGACAGGCGCCGGCGGAGGATCGTGTCACGGATGACGCGATCGCTCCGCCCATGCCCTTAAATGGACCGCCGCCTCTGTGGGTGAGCCGGTCCTTAAGGGCTCCACTTCCTGGCCGCCTCTGTGCGTTAGGCGGTCGGGAAGTGGTTAAGCAATTATAAGGAGTGCAATAAAAGTTGTAAAAAAAGAAATTAGGCTGGCAAACATTGAAGCTGAAAATCAAATCACTAGGGATATCAAATCTAAAGAAGTTTTACAAGTACATCAACTCAAAAAAAAAAAAAAAAAAAAAAAAAAAAAAAGGTTGATTGTATTGGACTCCTAAAGGATGAGGGTGGGAACTCAATGGTGGATGCCCAAGGTAAGAAAGATTTATTAAATGCTTTCTTTGCCTCTGTCTTCACAAGGGAAACCTCACTGTTGCAAATTACAGATGCAGAAGTGTCTTAATCTTCCAACTGTAATATTAAATACTTAACGCAGGAAGAAGTGAAGGCAAGACTGAATAAGGCACCTGGCCTGGATGGCATGCATCCTCGGGTCCTAAGGGAATTACGTTCAATTATTGATAAACCCCCTTATCTTATCTTTTGTGACTCTCTTTCAACAGGCAGAGTCCCAGTGGATTGGCGTACAGCTCACGTTTTCTGATTATTTAAGAAGGGCAAAAAATCAGATCCAGGAAATTATAGACCTGTAAGCTTAACATCAGTTGTATGCAAACTATTTGAGGGGTTATTAAGAGATACTATACATGATTTCATAGTAGAAAATAATCTTATTTCTCAGCATCAACATGGGTTTACTAAAGACAGGTCCTGTTTGACTAACATCCTCAGCTTTCATGAGGTAGTGAACGCTAATGTGAATATTGGGAATGCTGTAGATGTGATATACTTGGACTTTGCAAATTCCTTCGACACTGTTCCACACAAAAGGCTGGTGCAAAAGTTGAGGATGCAAGGACTGGGGAAGAGTCTGTGTGCATGGATAGGGAACTGGCTAATGGACAGAAAACAAAGAGTTGTGGTCAATGGATCATACTCAAAATGGGTGACTGTTAGCAGTGGGGTCCCACAGGGGTCTGTTCTGGGTCCAGTGCTCTTCAATGTATTTATTTATGACCTAGTAGATGCAGTAGTAAGCAATGTTGCTATTTTTGCAGATGATACAAAATTGTGCAGAATCATCAACTCTCAGGAAGATAGGGACATATTGCAACAGGATCTGGATAGGATGGCTATATGGGCGCATAAATGGCAGATGAAATTCATTGTTGAAAAATGTAAAGTCATGCATTTTGGTCGTACCAATGGTCTAGCACCATACAAATTAAATGGGATACAGTTGGGGACATCAATCTTGGAGAAGGACTTAGGAGTACTCATCGACAACAAGTTAAATAATCGTATTCAATGCCAAGCCGCTCCAGCTAAAGTTAATAAAATTTTGGGATGCATTCAAAGGGAAAATACAACTCAAGATGCTAGCATAATATTGCCCCTGTTTAACTCTCTAGTTAGGCCACATCTGGAATATGGAATTCAGTTCTGGGCACCACATTTCAGGAAAGATATTGTAGTTTTAGAGCAGGTGCAGAGACGAGCAAAAAAATTTATACGTGGGATGGAAGGTCTCACTTACCAAGAAAAGTTAGATAAACTGGGTTTATTTAGTCTAGAGAAAAGATGCCTTAGAGGGGATCTTGTTAACATGTATAAATACATCAGAGGGCATACAAAAGCTTGGCGGACGAGCTTTTTGTTCCTAGGCCTTCTCAAAGGATTAGAGGACATGATCTGCACATGGAGGAAAACAGTTTTAGCCATTTAGGCTGGTTTCACAGTGGGACGTTACAGGCGCACGTTAGAGCAGCCTGTAACGCAGCCCACCGCACAGTAATGAAAAATCATACAATCGAAGTGTAGAGGTGGCACACCTTGCCCTGGTGTGGGTGCTGTAACCTGTAGATGCTGAGCCCAAACATCCAAAGTCATAACAAGCAAGGAAAGTCCAGGTTAGCACACCATTGGAAGATTCAAAATTTCCTCAATTTATTGCTTCATAAGCACATAGATATGACAATTGTTTCGGGGCCAACAACGGATCCCCTTCTTCAGATAGTGCAAACAAATTTGTTTGCACTATCTGAAGAAGGGGATCCGTTGTTGGCCCCGAAACAATTGTCATATCTATGTGCTTATGAAGCAATAAATTGAGGAAATTTTGAATCTTCCAATGGTGTGCTAACCTGGACTTTCCTTGCTAGTAATGAAAAATCAATGGGGCTGTTCACAGTGCGGACGTTGCGTTACATTGTAACGCTGCGTCACAAGGCAACGTACTGCATGCAGTACTTTGGACGTTAGACTGCTTGCACATGCTCAGTAATGTTGGGGAGGAGCGGAGAGCGGCCAGGCACATGGCTAATTAATATGCACTGCACGTTATGACGTGCAGTGTTTACTTCCTGGAGCAGCCGCTCTGTGCGGCGATTGGCCGGCGGGACCACGTGATGCCGCATGCGCACAAGAGTGCGCATCACGGCATCACTGACGCCAGAGTGAGCTGCACAACGCGGCTCACTCTGACGTCCAGATCCAGCACTACCAGGCGTTCCGTTAGGGGGACGTTATGCGACCTTAACGCCCCCTCTAACGCAACGTCCTAGTGTGAAATTAGCCTAATTTAGGAAAGGGTTCTTTACAGTAAGAGTGATTAAGATGTGGAATGCATTGCCACAGGAAGTAGTTATGGCAAATTCTATACCGGCATTTAAAGGGGGCTTAGATGCTTTCTTTGCGTTGAAAGACATTCATGGCTACAATGACTAGGTAATGCCCAATGATGATGATGCAGGGATTTTATCTGATTTCCATTTGGAGTCGGGAAGGAATTTTTTCCCTTTTGGGGCTAATTGGACCATGCCTTGTAAGGATTTTTTGCCTTCCTCTGAATCAACAGGGATATGTGAGGGAGCAGGCTGGTGTTGTACTCTGGTTGATCTCGATGGACGTATGTCTTTTTTCAACCCAAATAACTATGTAACTATGTAACTCATATCAGAGTGGCTGACCCACCTAAATGACTGACAGCAGTGGGCCCCTTAGCGCAACTGTGTCCACATAATATGCAATAATATCAGACCTCGTATCAGAGCAGCTGAATTATGACAGCAGTGGCACCCTTAGCGCAACTGTGTCCACATAATATGCAATAACATCCGACCTCATATCAGCGCAGGGTGGGGGAAAGAGAAAGACAGGATGGAGAATAAGAGTGAAAAGGAAGATCAAGACAGGGAAGAGGAGATAAAGCAAACAAAACACAAGAGAAGTGAGAAAGAGAGGGAGACTATGATGAAGAGGAAGCAGCAACTATCCAGCAACTAACAGGTTACTTTTACTCTGAACAAATAACCAGCTGCTTCCCCCCTTCCTCTGACATGATTTGTGGCTGTCTGCTGGCTGGAGAGGTCATGAATTCAGTGAAGTGTCCAGAGTCAGGCGCTCTGCAGCTAATGTAGTCTTAGCCAGCCTGCTGTCACTAGGTCCTGATTGATCTTTGCACTGCCCGGCCACATCTCTGCAGATCAGCGCAGAGATCCCAAGTAACGAGCGAGGCAAACAGTGCCCTGTCACAGCGCTGTATACAACACACACAGGCAGCTTCTGTGTGTGAAGTATACACAGCTGTGACAGCCAGAGCACTGCTCGCCACTCATTACTATGTGTCACCTCGCTGATTTGTAGATGAGGATATGGCCGGGCTGGCTGGTAATGCCTCGTCCTGCAGAAGCCTCCTCCTCTCCAGGCCGAGTTACCAGATGCTCTTGCAGCATAGAACTCAAAATGCTGAGGCACTGCTGGAGCTGGGGGCATGGATACATAAGTTAATTGGCAATTAGGTATAAAATAAAATACAAATATTTTTGGGGAAATAATGCTTTATAAAGTATATATAAGGGGCTAAAAGAATGAAGGCAGCAATATTTGGTCTCGGATTCACTTTAAATACTGGCTGCCTCAAGTCAATTGACTAATTAAAATGGCAAAGCGTTTGCATGTTGCATTCGCCTACCAGAATATGCAGGATCCACCTGCTCTTCCTGCAGGACGTGGCCCACGCAATATACATTACATATCAACAGGGGGGCCACGTGTAGGCATCCTTGTACCCCCAAGAAATGAAGGGCAGCGCAGATACCCCCCGCAAGGCATCCATTGCCTGGGAGTACCGCAACTGCCCCTCAGGGAGGAGGAAGTGAGAACCTGGCCGGTGCACCCCCCGGACATGACCGGTGCCCAGGTGGGACCACCCATGCTGCCCCCCCAAGTTTTAGAAGTGTACTGTGGAGAATGACAGCATTGTTTTACAAGTGAGTAAAGCTTTTGTGCATTACTTACACAAAAGGTAAAGTTAAAGTTAGTAGGACTTAAAAGTTTGGGTCAATACAATTAATATGATACTTTTATATTGTGCTAACACTTTCCACAGTGACAAGATATATTGAACAGTTAAAGGAAACCTGCAGGGGAAAAATTGTCCAATTTGGGTAATTAACTCAGGAGAGGGAAGTCTCTGGATCCTCCGTTTTCCTCCATTATTCTGTTCCAGCTCTATCATCGAATCTCTGCTACTGCGCATGCATGAGCTATCTGTGCCTGCACAGTAGCACGGATCCGATCGGGCTCGGCAGGCACAGTGCAACGGCGTTTCGGGAGTCTCCGCATTGGAACTGCCTGTTGGAGGAGGACATGGGAGAACCCAGAGGCTTCCCACTCACAAACTAAATATCTAAATTTAAACATCGCAAACAGGCAAGGCACTTTTCTCCTGTAAGACTCAAATCTCATGGGAAGCTTAATTTACAATAACACCAGCAATCTAATGGAAAGTTTTTAGTTTACAAGAACAGAAGTCATTAACAGTGGATACACTGCGTTAGCACATCAGTTGACTGCTAGATCTGTTTCCAAAGTAGTGGTAGCTTACAATGCACTGCTGCATGCTTTTCCAGAGCACAGCGGATCCATTGCCATTACATTGAGAAAGGGAGCACAATCTGCCTAGCAACTCATCTGCTGCCTGAGCACATACACTGTAAACGTAGTTTTATAGTTCACTCAGTAAGGTAGCTAGCTAACCTTTTCAGTTGTGTGCACTCAAGTCATTTTATTATTATTATTATTATCATTATTATCATCCACTATTCGTGGCTTGATCTGTAGTCTGTGTCTCAGGGAAAGGCAGTTAACCCACCAGTAGGTTTTTGAGATGAAACCTTAGTGTTTGGTGGAAACTTGGGGGAACATGCTCTCTCCATCCAGGCGGTGTCCTGTATGGGAATTGAACCTAGTGATGCAAGGTTAAAATGCTAGTAATGGTAGCACTCACTGGAAGACTGTATATGCTGTTGAGATTCCCTCTCAGGAAACGTACGGTGACGAGACAGAAGAATGCAGTCTTTAGAAACATATCATGACTGCAATTGAATGGGAAAACTAGTCAAATTAGTGGTGGCTTGTTAATGGTCTACAGTAGTCTTGCTGCAGCTCCAAGCAGGCAATCAAAGTTTGTTCTTGTACAGAACCCAGGTATAAACTGGTTAAGCATATCTCTATTTTCCTTCTGGCTGGTCAGGACAGTGACCACTTCAGTTTTAATATTACTTTTTTGTTTTAACCAGTGGTGGTGGCTGTACAACCTCAAAATGGCTTATGCTCTGGTTTTAGGCTTCAAAACCATTCAACAAAAATCAATCTCCTTGTAGCTTTATTTTAAACCTTAAGAGAGGAAGAAAACCTTTTTTGTTTTGATCTTTACCTATGAGAATGATTTCCAAAGTGCTTTGATTCTCCTATTGGACAACTCTTCTAAATTCTTATGAAAATTGTCAGCAACATAATTTCTGGCATTCATTCTTTTAGGACATTCCTGACCTTTATTGTTCTAGTAGCATGCAAAATTGCATGTGCACATTGGTTTCCTAACCATCACCTAAGTTGCTTTATTTATCACACCACTTTGTTCTCTTAAAGTGGATCCGAGATGAAAAACTAACTATAACAAGTAACTTGTCTATATATCTTATCTAAAGTTTAGATAGTTTACACAGCAAATCTAGCTGCAAACAGCTTTAATAGAATATGATTATTTCTTCCTGTGATACAATGACAGCAGCCATGTTGTTTGTAAACATTACACAGAGGCAGGCTTATCTGCATCTTGAGCAAAAGAAAAACTAATCCCCCCTCATCCTCCCTCCTCTCCTCTGCCTCTGAAATCTCTGGCTCTCCCCTTCCTCCTGCCCAGACTGCACTCCCATGAGCCCTTGCTAATGTCTATAAGTTCCTTGGCTCTCTGAAAACCTGTGGGCGAGTATTAAAACAAAAACAAAAAAGGATTTGGCTTCAGGAATGCCCTATATACAATAGGAAAGGAACACAATTATACAATAAGTAAAAGTTCATCTCGGATCCACTTTAAATGACCCCTATGTAAAAAAAATAAATTAGAATATTACATGACTTCATAGTAGAAAATAATCTTCTTTCTCAGCATCAACATGGGTTTACTAAAGACAGGTCCTGTTTGACTAACATGCTCGGCTTTTATGAGGTAGTGAATGCTAATATGGATATTGGGAATGCTGTAGATGTGATATACTTGGACTTTGCAAAGGCCTTCGACATTGTTCCCCACAAAAGTCTGGTGCAGAAGTTGAGGATGCAAGGACTGGGGAAGAGTCTGTGTTCATGGATAGGGAACTGGCTAATGGACAGAAAACAAAGAGTTGTGGTCAATGGATCGTACTCAAAATGGGAGACTGTTGGCAGTGGGGTCCCACAGGGGTCTGTTCTGGGTCCAGTGCTCTTCAATTTATTTATTAATGACCTAGTAGATGCAGTAGTGAGCAATGTTGCTATTTTTGCAGATGATACAAAATTGTGCAGAATCATCAACTCTCAGGAAGATAGTGTCATATTGCAACAGGATCTGGATAGGATGGCTATATGGGCACAACGTTGATGAAATTCAACGTTGACAAATGTAAAGTCATGCATTTTGGACGTACTAATGGACTAGCACCATACAAAATAAATGGGATACAGTTGGGGACATCAAACTTGGAGAAGGACTTAGGAGTACTCATTGACAACAAGTTAAATAATCGTACTCAATGCCAAGCAGCTGCAGCTAAAGCTAACAAAATTTTGGGATGCATTAAAAGGGAAATAAAAACTTGAGATGCGAGCATAATATTGCCCCTGTTTAACTCTCTAGTAAGGCCACATCTGGAATATGGAATTCAGTTCTGGGCACCACATTACAAAAAAGATATTGCAGTTTTAGAGCAGGTGCAGAGACGAGCAACAAAATTGATACGTGGGATGGAAGGTCTCGCTTATCAAGAAAGGTTAGATAAACTGGGTTTATTTAGTCTTGAGAAAAGACGCCTTAGAGAGGATCTAATTAACATGTATAAATACATCAGAGGGCAATATAAAAGCTTGGCGGATGAGCTTTTTGTCCCTAGGCCTTCTCAAAGGACTAGAGGACATGATCTGCGCATGGAGGAAAAATTTTTTAGCCATTTATTTAGGAAAGGGTTCTTTACAGTAAGAGTGATTAAGATGTGGAATGCATTGCCACAAGAAGTAGTTATGGCAAATTCTATACCTGCATTTAAAGGGGGCTTAGATGCTAGCCTTGTGTTGAAAGACATCCATGGCTACAATTACTAGGTAATGCCCAGTGATATTGATCCAGGGATTTTATCTGATTGCCATCTGGAGTCGGGAAGGAATTTTTTCCCTTTTGGGGCTAATTGGACGATGAATTGTAAGGGTTTTTTCGCCTTCCTCTGGATCAACAGGGATATGTGAGGGAGCAGGCTGGTGTTGTACTTTATACTGGTTGAACTCGATGGACGTATGTCTTTTTTCAACCTATGTAACTATGTAACTATGTGATGTGGGCTGAAACAATGCAGCACAGAGGCAAGCTTACAGCTTATTCAGTGTTTTAGTATTCTCCCCAGGAGGCACTTTTCCTTGGTCTTCTACAAATTATTTTTGCTGTTCTGTAAATATATTGTTGAATGTTTTCCCCACTAGAGGCAATAGGGAGCAGCAGTGGATAAATACAGCCTCTAGACCCCACCATTGTCAGTGCTAATTATCAGATGACCTTTGGACCATTATTAGGTAATACATCACTGTCATATGCACACAAACTTATAAGGGGGGCATTCATTTATAATGCATTCTACTCTGGAGCAACTTTTTTCCTATGCCAACACTTAGACTAATCCAACTCCACGAGGGGGGATTCTCAAAGTTCACTTTAATCTTTACAAACATACTCCCTGGAAAGGATCTATTCAAAGTTGCCAGACACCCTGCCTTTTCACTTGCACTATATTCTTGTAGCTGGATGATGCTACTGCCATCCAGAGTGTGCTTCTGAAAATAAAGGAATTCCTGAGAATACCCCATGAGAGGTTGGAGTAGCCCAAAACCTGCCCTGTTAGAGGTATCAAATCAATACAAGGTACTGTGACAATGGTTAATGGTTTATGGTTAATTTTACTTTTTTTCAAGATGGTCCTTTAATCAATCAATCCATTAATTGTCTTTGCATTATTATCATCTTTTACAATATTTTGTTGTACCTACTGAATCAAGCATGAAATGCTAGATGTTTTGTTTAATGTGTGGGTGGGATCTGATGTCTGACACAAAGAATGTACTGACACATATCTTGTTAAAGTAATCATCTCATTCATTCTATATGTATAGATTCAATAAACGGAGGTCAGAGTTCTCAATGATTATACATTTGTGTGGCTTTGTGGCTGCTCACAGTAATAGTGATAATGTGGTATTCAGTCTAGCAGAGGCGGTGTATGCCTGTGCGATTAACCATTCAATTGCAGCATGTGTTTAGGGACGCGCAGCCTTTCCCCCCTTTGTAACGATGTAACTGTCAGGTTAGCTGCTCCCAGCCCCTCCTCCTGAGTTTCCTGTTTGCATTCAATTCATATGCAAATCTGCTACTACTTATTATGCAAAGTGTGCAGAAAATCTATTTAGGTGCTGCACACTGAGCTGGTGGTCATTTCGGATGCAGCCTTAGTGGTATGCGCTGGCGTTCTCCTCGCTGTTCAAGCAAATGTAAGTTACACATTTTTTTTTGCTTAGCTGCTCCCAAAGTTTTAAATTTAGGCTAGGTCACTTGCCCGGAGGTTTGCCTCACGCAAGTGTCTAGTATAATATACTTTGCATGCAAACCATGTTGGAAGCTAAAGTTCCTCCTAGTTTAATAAATGTTAGCACTTGTCTTTGATGCAGGGCAGGGCCGGCCTTAGGTTTCACAGCGCCCTGAGCGTAACCAGGTTTTGGTGCCCCCCCCCCCCCCCCCAGGCAGATCCCCCCCTCAGTGTATATAGGCTACTAGTCTTGCAGATCCCCAAGCCCCCCCCCCTTCGTGTGTCTAGCCTAGGCATATTCCCCCTTTAGCATAGGGAGGTTGGGGATGGGGAACCTTACTTTTTTGCGGGTCTTCTCTTCTTCATACTGTCTGTCATACAGACAGTTTTGTATTGCAATCTGCAGACTCCAGTGTCAGTGTAGCTGGGATGGATTTTGGGAGCAGGAGAGGAGAAGATGGCCCAGGACTCATCACTCAGGACAGGAGGACAGGGCAGGGTGACACAAGTGCTGCCAGGGGCATAGCTAGAAATCATGCCCCCCAGTGTTCTCCCCAGGCTCTTTTAGCCGGGTGCTCCACCCGGCTAGTTTTGGTGAGCACCCGGCTGCTTTCTGCATAGGAGGAGATGAGCCGATAACAGAGTTGCACGCAAAAGCCCCAGCCCTGCATTCTCTCATCACACCCCGCCCAGCTACTATTTCATGCCACCCGGCTGGAAAAAAAATTCTAGGGAGAACACTGCCCCCCATCCCAAAAAAATTATTAGGCACCATTGTGTCCCCTCCCCCTGCACCAGTTTTAGATAGCAAGAGGTGCCACACGTATTAGGTAGCCCCCCAGTATTAGTTAGCCAGTGTGCCCCCCCCCAAGTTAGTACAGGTAGCCAGTGTGCTTTCTTCCCTCCCCTGTTAGTATAGGTGGCCAGTCTGCTTCCCCCATCCCCACCTATTAGTATAGGTGGCCAGTGTTCCCACCTCCCCCAGTTAGTATAGGTGGCCAGCTTTCACTCCCTCCCTCCCCTCTGGCCCCCTCCGTTAGTATAGGCGGCCAGCAGTGTGTAACAGAGAACTCACCTCTCCGGGCGGCTCCACTGGCGATCTATCACCTCCATGCATCGTGTCTCCACGATGACAGCGCCCCCTCTCGCCACATGGCCTTACGTCCGGTCACATGACAAGAAAGGACACTGTTGTCATAAAGACGTGAAGTATGGAGGAGCTGGTTGACCCGTCCAGAGAGGTGAGTTCCCTGCATTACAGAGGGCTAGTTCACACTTTGAATGCAAATTACGAATCACAATTTTGCTGCGATTTGCGTTGTGATTCCTGTTTAATAGAATGAGAATCACATCTCAATCGCCCCCAAAGTGCTGCATGCAACATGTTTGCGATTTATGCGAATCGCAAAGGCTGCAGTGAAAGTGATCCCATAGGAATACATTAGCAGCAGCGCTTTGCTGTTCAGTAGCGATCAGCAAAGTGCTGAAAAGCACGTATGTGTGAACCAGGCCTTCACTGAGCAGGTGAAGTGAAACTGGGGGAAGTACAAGATACACTTCATGCTGCAGGACATCTTCAAAACAAGGTGCTGGGAGACAGTCTGGCTCCGGGGAGGGGGGGGGGGGGGCGAGTTTGTGAGCTAGTCCCTGCGGAGCAGGCACGGACATTACTGTAATTAGAAAGGATTGCAATGCAGACTGCTCTGAAGAAGGATGCTAGGTGAAAAACAAAAAAAGACAGATCAACTTCTAGACGAAGGGACTTACAAGTAGAGGTATGTGCGTCACTGACTTCTAGTGATGTTTACACAAGTTCTTTTGAAGTCCGCTGACAGCCTACTGAGTGGCTCTCAGGGGGTTTACTGAATGAATGTACCAGCACAATAAAGAAAGAGATTTATTTACCTGTGTCATCTCTGCTGAGATGTGCACAGCAGATAGTCAGATGGTCTCCTGAGTCCCGTGCAGTGAGAGGAGGATGTGTGCGGAGAGGGGGGCAGAGCGGGCAGCACTCATCCCAGCCAGCATAACACTGTGCGTTGCAGGACATCTCTCTGTGCTGCTACTCTGGTCTGCCCAGTGAGAAGTCAGGTGATGTGCAGACTCGGAGTGCAGCACACACAGGCACCAGGGGGCGGAGCTACCACACGAAACGGAGCCAGCCGGAGCCGGTGCCTTCAGCCCAGCAACAAGTTAAAGAACAGATATGCAGCCAGGGCGGCAAGAGCGCCCCCCTGGAAGCCGGCGCCCTGAGCGATCGCACTGGTCGCTCAGGTCAAAGGCCGGCCGTGATGCAGGGCATGCATTTTTCAGTCTAGCAGAGGCGGTGTATGCCTGTGTGATTAACTATTCAATTGGAGCATGTGTTTAGGGACGCGCAGCCTTTCCCCCCACCTTTTCTTAATGTGGCATTTGTTTTGTTATAGTTATGTTGGGTGTGTTATTTCTCTTTAGCAAGGCATTGTAGACTAAGTGCTTGATTCATTAAGCTCCGCTGCTAGAGGAGCGCAAGCTATGCTGTGGTAGTGCAGTGTAGCGTGTGCTGGTAACTTACGCATGCTCCTTGTAACTAACGGATGCTCACTTGCCCTGGCCTGAGCCCCAGCGGACGGGCCCAGCGCCTTTATTGGACATGATCCTGGTGCTTGGACTGGCCCAGTAGGCTGCCTGTCTTGACAAGCAGCCCATTGGGCCAATCAACATGTGGGGATCATGTCCTAGAAAGCCACTGGACCCAACGGGGCTCAGAGCGGGACGAGTGGAGCAGCCATCAGGTACAAGGAGCGTGCGTAAGTTGCCTGTGTACGCCATGCTGCACTACCGCAGCACAGCGTGCACTGAGCTCGCGCTCCTCTCATTAATGACGATCTGAAGCGATTCTCGTTTGCTTTTCAAAATACATTTTTAGATAGTGCTATTTAATCTAATCTAAATTCTCCCCCCCCCCCTCTCTCCCCTCCATAGAGTGCCTCCCTGCTGCTAGGGAGGAGCTAGGGAGGTTTGCATGCATAGAAGGCCACCTGCACATGCACTGGTCCACCCACTGTCTGGCACACGCTGCAGTTGCCAGCTGTTGGTTTCACAGCACAAAACAAAGAAACCACAGCAGGATCGTGCAGCGTATCCAGCAGCTTCTGCAGCTGTGAGACTCTGTTTATCTATGCGAGGAGTCTCACAGCCTCGGGAGCCAGCCTGAGGGGCAGATTAATTATTAAAAGGGGGCGGGGAGGAGAGGCAGAGATTCATGGCAATTGACTGGTGAAGAGGCAGAGCTATTGTACACAGCTCGTGGAAGATAGTAAGTTCATTTCTGGGTAAATGAATACTCATTTTGAAGCGGGGATGCGGCAAAACAATCAGCATTATAATGCTTATGATAATTACAGTATAAAAAGAGGGGGGGGGGGGGGAATGCTTCATTGTATCTGTAAGTGCTGCTTGATGAATCAAGCTTGTTTTCACAATGTGCAGTGCAATCTGCATGATTACATGAAAGTCCACAGACTTTCATGTAATCGCTCACAGTACAGAACATGTTCTGTTGTGATTGTGACACACTTTGAAACATTCTAGCAGATTACGTGCAATTTGGTAAACTATAGTCATTGCACAATGCACTGGTGACTTTACCACTTAGTTATTGATTTTTTTTTCTTCCCTCCGGTCTCTGATAGTTGAAGGACATGACTCCAGTGAAGATGCTTGCTCCTGTATGGAACTAATGATCTGGCGTATTAAAGAAGATGCTAAAGTGAAACGATGAGTAATTTCCGAGATCGTATTAAACCTCAAGAAGTTTGAAAAAGATGTGGTCAAGAAACCTGAAGGTTCTGAAGCTTGTCATATGTGTCTTTTTGCCTGAAAATTCACAGAAATGTAAAATATGTATTTTCAATAATCTGACCAGCAAAATTGTGTTAAAGATGTTTGAATATTTGCAGTATGAGGAGTTGTTCGGGTCTCTTTTCCATTATCAGATTACCAGGGTGATTTGATCACTGATCGAATCTGCCAGAAATGTATGCCACCAACTTGTCTGATCGATCAAATTTCAATTTTGGCTTAAAATCAATCAGAAGTATTGATGGGACAAGACAAAATTTACTTTAATCAGAAGCGGAGTCGGAGTGATGGTCATAGCATTTACTTCATAAACAGTGCAAGCAGTTCAACCGCTTTTCAATAGATTCCCTGCAGTATGTTGTAGGAATCTATCACTATACAGTAAGATAGTTATTTATTATCGGTGGAGGGGTGGGGGAAAATTAAATGTGTGTATGGATACCTTAAAAAAGTGTAGGTGTACAATGAAGGGTAGTTGGATGTTTAACAGGGCTAAATAAAGGTCTATTCAGTTATGTTTTTTTTCCTCCATTTCAAAATTTCACTGCGCATTAGTAGCAGTTGTCAATGAGGTGCAAATCATTTTGATGTAAATAACTTCACCTCCAAGGGCTTTCCCCCTTAAAAAAACAGAGCAATTTTCACCTGTCAGCGCTCCTTCCATTCATTGCCTATAACATTATTACTACTTATCACAATGAAACAATCTATATCTTGTTTATTTTTGCCACCAATTAGGCTTTCTTTGGGGAGTACTTTTTCTACGAATTATTTTATCCTAACTGCATTTTAACAGGAAAAAGAATGAAAAAAAAAAGGAAAAAAATTCATTATTTCTCAGTTTTCGGCCATTATAGGTTTAAAACATGACATGCTACCGTAATTAAGGGCTCGTTCACACTATGAGCGTTTCCGGGTTTTTTTAAGCACTGGTGATTTTAGAAATCGCCCTAAAAGTGTTTGTGCTGGTTTCCTATAAGAGTGTTCACATGTGAGCGTTTCTATTTTTTTAAAATTGCAAACGTGCAACATGTACCATTTTCTGAGCGCTTTGGCTCAACGTAAGGTATAGGGAAATCGCAAAAGTGCTTGAAAAGGCGCTTTGTATAGCGATTTCCCGAGCACTTCTATGAATAAATACATTGGGATATGGAGGCTGGCATAATAATTTGCTTTTAAGCAATACCTGTTGCCTGGCTATCTTGCAGTTTATCTACCTCTGATACTTTTAGCCATAGACCCTGAAAAAGCATGCAGCAGATCGGGTGTTTCTGACATTGTCCGAACTGTCAACATTAGCAGCATGCTTGTTTCTGGTTTGATTCATACTCTACTGCGGCTAAATAGATCAGGGCTGCCAGGCAACTGGTATTGTTTAGAAGGAAATATGGCAGCCTCCATAATCTTTTCACTTCAGTTGTCCTTTAAGCTGATTTTATCTTAATTTTATACAAATGTATGCAGCTTGCAATTTGACCAATGAAATGCAGTAGGTAATGATTTTGGTTCAATGCCAAGTTGCATCATTTGCAAACAAAATAGCATCCAGTTTGCACCAGTTTAAAATTTTCAGCATCTCATTGACAATCTCTACTCTGGACCCTTGTCCTTCATTCTGAAAATAGTCTGCCATGTTTTAGCCTTTTCTTAGAACCTACAAAAGAAAAGAGAACTTAGGAAATACCCCTCTTTTATCCTCTGTGGCAGCAGATGCTGCAAAGGAAAAATTGCATGCTTTCCTTCAGGGGTGATCTCAGCAAAGCTCCTGTTTTACACACGGTCTACCTCACTCAGGAAATATATCCCATTGAGGGTTTTTAGCCCTAGACACTAATGTACAGAAGAGGAGATCACGGATTTGGTAATACAGTAGTCCTATTCTTTCAACAATGGCTGTTGGAAAGATTAGGGGAATCTTTCTTGTCTTTTCTGCATCTTCAGGAGGCTTGAAAAATCTAGGAAGGGACCAAAATCAATAATGTTCTGTGACTGCACTATTCATTAGCCCTTCGGTTAGTACTATTTGATCCAAGTTAACGGTCGGCAAATGTGTAATTAACCTGTAACTAAAGGTTTCCTTGCCAGATGACTAAATGATATATATTTGTAGATGTACCCACAGCAGTCCTAAGATTAAGAACTAAATTATTATACACACTGTGTAACATACTGCTCTACATTAAGCTAGGCACATATTATACAATGTTTTCAACAGATTAGATGTTAGATTCAATATAAAATTGTAATCTTCTAAAAATCTATCTTCCTAGCGTTAAGGATGAGTTTGACTCATTCTAAAAAAAATAATTGGAATTGTTAAGGATGAGTCAGGCTCTTTCAGTAATTACTATTACTCGCCCCTCAGCATCTCTTAGTGGCGTATCTAGAGATCATGGGGCCCCATAGCAAAAATTTCATGGGGCCTGCATATGTAGGTAATGCGACTTGCCCCTATCCTGTGGATATGAGGTAACTGGGTAATTAACATTCTCATGCAATCTACACTGCATATAGTTCATGGGCACTGAGGCAAAGTCAGAGGGTGTAGAAACACATGAAAGTTAATGGTGAATACATTAAGTACCCTCTGGGCCCCCTATGCTCCAGGGCCCCATTGCTGCTATGGATATTGCTACGCCCCTGGCATCTCTGGCATGTGGGATCTCTCGTCAGCACCTCGTAGCTTAACTGTGCGCATATTCCCATCTTCTTTGCGGAGATCTCCTCTTCTTCCTCCTTACTCTGCTTCCGGTCTCCAGGCGATTATGTCCCCTGACATGTCCCTCTGATGATGCTGTGTGGGTCCACTGGTGTCTAGCGCACACAGCATCATCACATCAGGCGGCAAATTTAAATTCGTATTGGATTCAATAGAATTTTTTATATTGGATCCAATACAGATTTTTCTAAGTGTAAAAAGAAAAAAACTATGGGCAGCACTGCCCATAGCAGCAAATAATAAAGTAAAAAATAAAAAAATGTAAAAAAACAATATATCGTATATTCTGGTGTATAAGACGACTGAGCGTATAAGACGACCCCCAACTTTTCCAGTTAAAATATAGAGTTTGGGATATACTTGCCGTATAAGACTACCCCTCTTCCAACGTACACCAAATAAAAATGAAAAAAAAAAAATCATATACTTGTGCTATGGATGAAGAGAACTTAGGAAAGATACTGGTGCTGTACTGTATGTGGTACCCAGTATATAACCGTATACATGTGATTGGCTAGTTTGATTGGTCAACTCTCCCTCTCCATAAGCAGATTGGTCAGCTCTCCCTGTTATTCAGAACGGTATGGAAGATTAGATTGCGCAGTGCCCATAAAACACGCCTCTTTCACCCGTCTGGCCCGCTCTTGTATCCTTTTCACCTCCTCCGCCTCTCAAATCTCGCACACGCTCGAGTCTGTCGCTTCACTACAGTCCTCAGCAGTGAGATCTGAGAGGCATTAACAGAATAGGGCTTTCCAGATGGGTGGAAGAGGCGTGTTTTATGGGCACAGCACAATCTTTCTTCCATACCCTGGGCGTCCCAGACCTTGCAGCATGAGCGATGAGCTCCCCCCAATATATGCGGCGACCACCGAATCTCCAGCACCCGGTAATCAGCATGTCGCACAAGTGCATCACATATTAGCATCGCGTAAACATCAGCATGTCCCGTATGTGCATCTCGTATCGGCATTGTGTATCACCCAGCATCAAAGACACCCGGAATATAAGACTACTTTTCAGAAGATTTTTCGAGGGTTAAAAAATAGTCTTATACACCAGAATATACAGTGTGTGTGTATATATATATATATATATATATATAATATATATTATGCTTTAAAAAAAATTGTACCGCTTTTGGTACAAAAATTGCAGGGAAATTAAATGCCGGGGAGGTTAAAGAGCTTTCCTGTTTGAAATTTTATTAAAATATTTATCAGGAATATCCATTCTTTTAGCAAGCCATGCTGGCAGTAGAGCTAAGGCTAGTAGAGCAGGCTTTCTCAATCTGGAACCCCAAGGTTTCTTGAGTACTCCACAGGGGTTACGCTGCATTTTACCCCATCATGGAGGAAGTATAATGGAGCACATTATAATAGGGAGCACTGAAAAAAGAAGCACTAAATTGGGGGTGAGAATAATAAAGAGCAGATTAATAAGAAGTGCTAGGATAAGGAGACAGTATAATGAGTGGCAGTGTTATAGGGGGTAGTGAAATAAACAGCCTCACCTACTTTTAAAGACCATTCCTCCTGTAAAATAAATGCAGGGATTCCTCAAGATCAAAAAAAAAAATGTTTGCAGGGGTCCCTTGAGATCCAAAAGTTACTTGCAGGGTTCCTCCAGGGTAAAAAGGTTTAGAAAGGCTGGACTGGAGGCTACATGAATCATATTCTCATTGCTTTGAACAGTATTTCTGCTAAAATTTTGGCTAATATTGATTAATACAAGGTGGTAGAATAGGTAAACCATAGATATCAGGAAGACAATGATTATCTGTTCTATCAAATATTAAATTAATACCAAACACAATTCATAGTTGCTCATTTTCTTTTGTGGATTTATCAGTATTTTCATTTCTATCCATTATTTCATGAATTATAGTCACCCCAAAAATGAAACCTTATGCTAATAAATTAAGTCAATAAGGCACATTAACTGTGTAAAATAAGACTTCTTTTTAGTTTAAAAAAAACACCCCTTGCTGAGCAGATTTATCTTGTTGAAATGGAAAAAGTGTTCTGAAACACTTCACAATGAAGATTCCAGTTTCACATCATAAGATGCTTGTTCAGGGTATATGGCTAAAAGTATTAGGCAGAGGCAGAGGATTAGCAGGATAGCCAGGCAACTGGCATTGTTTAAAAGGAAATAAATATGGCAGCCTCCATATCCATCTCCTCACAGTTGTACTTTAAATAATTCCAGTTGCCTGGCTGTCTTGCTGATCCTCTGCCTCTAATACCATAGCCATAGGCCCTGAACAAGCATGCAGCAGATCAGGTGCTTCTGATATTGTCAGATTTGACAAGATTAGCGGCATGCTTGTTTTTGGTATTATTCAAACACTACTGCAGCCAAGTAGGCCATCAGGCAGGGCTATCAGGCAACTATATACTATGTACAAAACTATATACTCTGTACAGCGTTGCGGTAGAGGTTTTAACAGCTGCAGCCTGAGTAGAAACAGTTCAAATAAGCCAGTGGAAACATTGATGGTGGTCAAAAAAGTGATTGGTTAGTCATTTTCAGATTATATGACAGATCAATGATCTAGAATTAAATCAGCACTAGCTGCTGTTAATCTGTAGCATATATTTATTAAGTGTACTTTCTGTATTTTTTTCTCCCTTCATTTTGGTAAAGGAATTGAGATTTTACTTGACGCTTCTTGTAGACATAAGAGTTTCCCAAACTGCTTTTTTTTAAAGAATGGATTGATCAAGAAAGTTTAAAATCCTGTTCTGAACTCCCCACTGTGCTGTTAATTTGTACATTCTAATATAATTCTGCTAAAATTGACTTATGGCAATCAGATTATGCCTAAACTCTGAACTGACTTTTTAGATCTGTGGTCCGCCTTAAAGGACAACTGAAGTGAGAAAAATATGGAGGCTGACCTATTTATTTCCTTTTAAACCCTACCAGTTGCCTGGCAGCCTTGTTGATTCTTAATGACTGAATAACACCAGAAACAAGCATACATCTGGTCAGATCTGACAATTATGTCAAACACATCTGCTGCATGCTTGTTCGGGGTCTATGGCTAAAAGTATTAGAGGCAGAGGATCAGCAGGATAGCCAGGCAATTTGTATCATTTAAAAGGAAATAAATGTCAGCCTCCATATACCTCTCACTTTTCCTTTAAAGTTTGAGAAACGTAAGCGTAAAACAAAAGACTGAAGCAGAGCCTTAGGTAACATAAACTTATGGTTCCCTTATGCACATATCCTGTTGCTGATTAACCGAGAATAGAATTTTAAAACAATAACCACTTAATGACAAATGGACGTTTATAAACGTCCAGTGTATTTGTGGAGAGTGCACCACCAGTTTGTTACTAAATGAGGCACATGTTGGTATCATTTTAACCGTGACGAGTTGTAGAATACATTTCGGTGGGTCTTAACCTTCTATGCCGCGCAGGAAGATATCTCAGCCCCTGGTGGGGCGATTTGCTCCATTTAAAATGCTGTACGCGCAGCTAGCACTTTGCTAGCCGCGCGTACAGCTTGATCGCCGCCGCTCTGCGGCGATCGCCCGCACGCTGCGGCGCCAGAGGCCCCCCCCCGCCAGAGCCCTGCGCTGCCCGGACCAATGAGTTCCGGGCAGCGCTATGGGCTGGATCGGAGGCGTCTGACGTCAGGACGTCGGCTGACGTCCATGACGTCATTCCGATCGTCGCCATGCCGACAGGAGAAGCCAAACAGGGGAGCGCGTTAAATACGCGTTCCCCTGTTTGCTATTGATGCCGGCGACAATCGCACTAGAGGGACACATGCGCGTCCTCTAGTGGTGTTTCATGTAGCTACCACTCTGGTAGCTTTACATGAAACAAATAAAAAAAAAGGATTTTTGCCTATATGGCAAAAAAAATTAACCGCCAGGAGGGTTAAAGCTTTGACACCCATCACATAAAAATAGCTATGGACAAACTCAATCCAACATAAAAAAGTCATTTTCAAAATGATGATAACATTTGAGAAAGTTGTAGAAAAACTCCAAGAGACATGTGGTAACATTTTAACTGTAATAAGTAGTAGAATAGAGTTTAGAAAGTTGTAGGGTTGAGGCCCATGTCTTGTGTATTTTTCTAAGTCACAAACTGAATCAAAGGCAATTCAATTTTTGCATATTCTGTACCAAAGTAAGACTTGTAAAATGAAAACAAAGTGACAGAATATGAAAGAAACATATATATACCTTAGGAACTTTGCTTTTTAGTATGCCATGAGGGTATATTACTATTATTTTTGTAAATAAGGTCTTATAATCATCAGTAGTGTACAATGAGAAAGCAAAAAATGGAAAACAGATAAAGGACACCTTTATTTCAAAATACAATATTGTCACCATACTTTGTGCTTTTAAACAATACCAGTTGCTTGTCAGTCCTACTTATCTCTTTGGCTGCAGCAGTCACACAAAGCTAAATGCAGCTAAATCACACACCTGAAACAAGCACGCAGCTAATCCTGTCTGACTTCAGTCAGAGCACCTGACCTGCAAGCTTGTTGAGGGGCTGTGGCTAAAAGTATTAGACACACAGGATCAGCAGGACAGTCAGGCAACTGATATTATTTTAAAAGGAAAAATCCATAACCTTCTCAGTTATGTTTCTCTTTAAGATGCATAAATTGATTTGAAGATTGTAGCGCTTGATAATTAATATTTCACAATGGCAGCAATAAGTTAATATAGAATCCGTAACTATATACCAAAAATATAAACAATAAAACTCATGCGCCTATGCATATATGATTAATGCAATATTTATTAAAAACCAATCAATTGATAAAAACTGCACACCATGAATCTGTACTCAGCCTCTTTCTAGTCACATGCCTGGGCAACATCAAGGGACCCAGGAAGAATTGCCTAGATTTCTATGCTGCCAATTTACTTCATACATGCGTGCATTAAATAAAATATAGAAACAACCTCCCTTTCTCCTTTAATCTATTGTTCCTCAAATCTCCAGAATCTAAATAGCCAGCATTATAGATCTTTCCATGCAGTGTTATTGTTTCTCCACTCAGCAATACTTTGTACTTGCACTTAGCGTTTATCTGTCTTTCAGAAAGCGTATACTGAACGCCACACGTTTCACAGTACAGCAGGATTTATATAATGTTCCTCCCTAGTGAGTTTAATCACAAGTGAGTTTGATCACAAAGATTCTTCTGCTACCTCAGTAGCTGACTCACGTTTACCGCACTGATCGGCAGTCCATTCGCTCTGACAATCTTTATATTGCTATAGCTTAAACAAACACGAATCGTTATATTGATACAGTGTAATAGCACGAACACTATTATGGAAGAAAACGGAAAGAAATTTGAGATTAGCACAGATCTATGGAAATATCGGGAGGATCGGTTGCAGAGGATTGAAACCTTTTTTCAGCATGATGAGAGCAAAATTAAAGTGGACTTCAGGGAGGAGGAGTTTATTAAATTCAATAGCCGAAGGTTGGAGAAACTCTTAGTTCAAGAGACCAAGAATATGTGGGAGATATTCTCTTTGGAAAAATACAGGGAACAGGGCAAATGCCCGCCTGGATTAGAAGTTTATAAAACTCTGGCATATGACTTACAATCTGAAGAAGTCCAGGCGGACTGGGATAGGATGTTTAGATCATTCTCTATGCAGGTTCTTGAATTTATAACTGAAGTACGAAAAATGCAAATCATAAACAGGAGTGAAGAGGTCAGAAATTTATATACTAAATTGGAACCACATGCTGAAACAGAGGTATTCAAAAATCTGGAACACAGCATCCAGGGGAGATTAATTAAACTGGAGGAGGAGATTATGTATCGTAAATTGAAGAAATTCTCCAGAGATACTGGAGAAAGGGAGGTTGTTTCTATATTTTATTTAATGCACGCATGTATGAAGTAAATTGTCAGCATAGAAATCTAGGCAATTCTTCCTGGGTCCCTTGATGTTGCCCAGGCATGTGACTAGAAAGAGGCTGAGTACAGATTCATGGTGTGCAGTTTTTATCAATTGATTGGTTTTTAATAAATATTGCATTAATCATATATGCATAGGCGCATGAGTTTTATTGTTTATATCTCTTTAAGATGCATCCAGCATGACGTAGTGGATATAGAACTCTTGCCTTGCAGTGGTGAGCAACAACTGCAAGGAGTTTATGTCCTTCCCCTGTCTACCCTAGGTTTCCATCCACATCCCCAATACGGTTAAATTAATTGGCTTCCCAGTAAATTGGCCCTAGACAACAGTGGACCATATGACTATGGAAGGAATTAGATTGTGAGTCCCTCTGATGGATAGTTAGTGACAAGACTATATACTCTGTTCAGCGCTGCAGAAGATGTTGGTGCTGTATAAATATTAAATAATAATTTTCACAATAACAACACTTTGAAGGACAGAGGCTACTGGCTTAGGAGAACTTGAGAATTGTACAGCGACCCTAGATACCGTGTAATACCTTGACGAGCACTCAGCCTGGTGAGTCGATTCAGCCAGGCGATGACCAAAGCATTGTTCTACCCACTCAGAATGTTGCTAGATGTTGCAAGCATTCCAATTCCTGCTGAGCGACCTGCCTCATACCATGTGTACGAGGCTTAAGTTGAGGCCTGTACTTGATAGAATAGCAATAATCACACTACTCATATTTTATCAGTTTGGCAGCAGAGCTTTGTCGAGGTGTGTGGCTCTTCTTTCATGGGCCTTCACAGAATAATCCTCCACTTTTAACTGGTGATCAGGTTCTGGCTTCAGAGGACCAGGCAGCTCCTCATCCAAATAGTACACTAAAAACAATATGAAGAGCAAGCAATCACAGTTTTTGTGTGCCAGGGGGAATATCATACCTGAGACAGGTCTCCCCTTAAAGGAGCAATGTCCCACAATCTGCAGTTTGGGGACCAGGCTATTCGGCAGTGCAGTGTCTTACGGTCCGTTCCATGCCATGTCCCCAGGCAGTTGCAGTAGCAGGCTCAGGCAGGACTATGCTTGTGCGGCTGCAGGGAGAGTGGTCAACTGGTCTAGAGATGTATGGGCAGATCGACCAAGATCAGACAGCTGATCGAATTTGCTCGGATGAGATAGCTGTTGCCTGCCCATACACTGCAGGCCGATGCCTGCTGCCTGGCCGCCCTCCAAATGTAAATGTACCTCGGTGCCCGTGCAGTGTAAAATCTCACCTGTTCCCCCACTATCACCCCGAGTGCTACCATGCCAATGTGTAGAACTTGGGGCATGCACCACGTGGTGATGTCATGCACGCCTGGTGCCACACGGAGGTGACAGCAGATAAAGTTGCGGCAGAGAGACATATTTTTTTTTACCACTGCACCGGGGAAGGGGGAGGGGTGTGTGGGATATTTTACACTGGTGGCAACGGCTGTCACTTGATCACCTTCATCACTATATTGAACATGATCATGAACTTTCAACCGAGATCTTTCCAGCATGTCCAAGCAATGTATTTGTCCGATTCTGGTTGAATCGGTAGAGCATGCTTGTTGTCCCCCCCCCCTCCCCCCCCATAGTGTAGGTAGCCATGGAGACCCGCACAGAGGGATGTGGATCCAGCATGATGCACTTACCTCTTTGCTTTGCTTTGGGTCAGGCATCCTTTAAAGCAGTGCTGGGCAAACTACGGCTTCTGGCCCAGTGCATGTTACTCCGGCCTGCCGATAGGCGGAGTCCTCTCCTTCCCCCTCCCTCCCTGCAGAGTTGCGGGCGGCGGGGAACTTGAAACTCACCCCGATCACCATTTCTCGCGTTGCATCTCCATGGCAACAGATCGGGACGTGCCAGCGTATTACAAGCTGGCTGCCAGTGTGTAATACGCTGGAATGCCCCGACGTGACGCCCTGTTGCCATGGAGATGCAACATGAGAATCTGTGATCGAGGCTAGTTAAAAGTCCCCCGCCGCCCGCTTGCAACTCTACAGGGAGGGAGGGGAAGTTGGTATTTAAGGAAAGCGGTCCACGGCATGTGGCCTGGGCCGCTTAAAGTTTTCCCAGCCCTGCTTTAAAGCTAAACATGTGATTCCTCAGACTGATAAACCGGTCTGCCCTGCTTTACTTGCATAAGGGACTGGATCTCCAAACAGCATAAATATTATTAGGTACCCTAATAAATGGGTGTCAGTTTATTAATGCGTCAAAAATTTGAACTGAATTTTTACCTGATACCTCTTTTCAAAGGTCCTTTAGAACAGGTATTTAAGATATCGACAGGTGATTATATTGTTTCTCAACTCTGTCCTCAAGTACCCCCAACAGTACATGTTTTGCAGAAAACCACACAGGCAGTTCTGCTAAGACCCTAATTACCTTACCTATTTTGGTTTTCTGCAAAACATGCACTGTTGGGGGTACTTTAGGGCCAAGTTGAGAAACACTGGTCTACTACGATCTGAGGTGGCAATTAAA
The DNA here is from genome assembly GCF_040937935.1 of Hyperolius riggenbachi. Classification (NCBI taxonomy): domain Eukaryota; kingdom Metazoa; phylum Chordata; class Amphibia; order Anura; family Hyperoliidae; genus Hyperolius; species Hyperolius riggenbachi. Next base: position 325,132,248 of record NC_090646.1, on the reverse strand, counting down.
ATATTGATTGATAGCATAAGGGTTTTTCACTTTATTGAATGTTTTCTTATCTTTTTCAAATATATGTGTTTCTCATATGTAAGGATTTCACATGACCAAATTATTTTGTGTGTCAAGTATATACAATGAGGCACATCAATATAACACATTAGTGTGAAATTGTTATCCAGTTTGTGGGTTGTTGGTGACTTTCTTGTCCTTTTAGTTATTGAGAATTTTTGTAAAAATTAAAAAAAAAAAAAAAGGAAGCATGGCCAACGTAAGGAATATAATAGTATGGATAGGCAGGAAATACTTTAATTTTAAGCTTTTTTTCCAGCAAATGTATATTACATATAACATATATTTTGTCTCTATGCTGAGACATTTTTATTTTTTATGCTCAAACTTTTTCATTAAAACTGTTCAGTTTGTACTGTTTTTATTTAAGACATTGCTGTTTTAATTTGTATTTTTTTGTTTATGTACTAAATAATTTTAAAGTGGTCTGAATCTCAGCATAAAAAAAATGTAGAACAACATTCAAACAGTTAAATACTGCACTTTGTTCTGCACTGGAAAGCCACTTCAGCTTATGATCCACATCCAGAGATAACATTATATATTGTTTTCATTACTCTGTTGTTATATTCTTAGCTGTGCTAAGTGAGGAGCTCTATCTGCTTCTAGCATACACACTGTTGAGAAGAGCTCACTAGATGTTAACATGTAATAAAAGCACTATGACTAAAATGCAATGGCAGCTTTTTCAGAGCAGATAAACTGTACTTAAGGAACTTGTAATTTAACAGACAATATTACTGTACTAGTCCACAAAAGCAAATATGGTAACTGTATGGGTAATAAAAGAAGGAAAACACATTTTTATTGAATTTGTGTCAGAGCTCCAGACCACTGTATGTACATGGTTGCTAGCAATATAATTAGACCACTTTCTTTCCATTCATATGTAGACTGCAGTAGGGAGAGCTGGCAGGCACTCGGGGTATGCTGTGAAAAACCGGTTTTAAACACCCAGGCGAACTATGTGCTCAAGATCATAAACAAAAGTCTTTGCAAAAAAATCTGAAGGAAACAGGAAAGATCTGGCACTATAGTGTTTAAGTAGCAAAAAGTGAACAAATGCTTGTGAGCTGTGCTGTCAAAAACACACGTAACAATGCAAGATAATGCTTGATCAACATCACAAATTGGTGACAGCAGCAAAACGTTCTGTGCTAACCTGGGTGTGAAGGAGGTAGCAGTTGTGGGTGCCAAGGAGGTGCACAGCCTTATGCCATTTCGCAGGGCTAACGCCAAGCTTCTTCTGTAGACTGCACTGTCTAGCTGAGTTAAAAATAAAGACCATGTTTGTAGTTATCCATTATTACTACTCAGAATGAATCTTAATTTTTTTAATAAAATATATTCTAAGTGCTTCCCTGAAGTATTATAAGCTACATCACTTTACTTAGTCTGTGTGAAGTCAGCTCAGTGATTACCATGTTCTACCTTTAGAGTGGCAAGTCTACAGGCAGGAAAGGGAAATAGGGCTTGAAATAAAGATTAGTGTGCTTTAGTTGACCATATACAATTACCTTTTTTTATAAAAAAAAAAAAAGTTAGAGATCAGGTAAACATTAAATAAGTGTGTGTGTGTGTGAGGGGAAAAGGTATAAATAACAAACCCTTGACCCAAACCCATAAAACTATTATTCTACTGACTCAAACAGTTGAAGCTTCCATTATAAACAATGCTTGTTGTAGGGCTACAATAGGAACTGTGCTCAGCACTAATGTTATACAAGTTTAACACCTTATTCATTTCACTTCTATAAAAACCCCCACTGGAGTATATATACACTGACAGTACATTACACCTTAACCCAAGAAAATGCACCGCTCATATCACTTGTTACAGTATTCATAGAACTCTCTATGTGAAATGAAAATTAAAGACTGGTCCCATACAGCAGTCCACACACACGCGCGCGCACACACACACACACACACACTGCACACACTTGTGCCCACACCAGGCCTCCTGTATAGAGTCTGACCACAATAAAGAAATGATTTGCCCATGGTCCGCCTACATCCCATTTTGACAAAACAAGGCAAGAATTTAAAAGGTTATATAGTAAAAGGAAAACGTTTGGGAGCTCCTCTTGAGTTTTTTTTTTGTTCATCATTGTGCCTCATCCTGCTGTCTTGGCCCTACAGTGAGGTGCAGTGGTGTATGTCAGTCATCGAGCAGTGTATGCCGGTGCTGGATGCAGGGATACCATTTACATCTGGGAACTAAAGCAATGTTTTAAGACCTTTTCAGCTCTGCACGTGTTTGTGTGACATCTTCCTTATGACATTTATACCCATAGTATAAATGTGTACCATTTGGGAAACAATTTCTTCATTGTGGTCAGGGTCTATACAGGTGCAGTGAAGTGTGGATTGCTCTGTGGGACTGGTCCTTCATTGTTAATAGTTTTCACATAGAGTGCTATATGGTAGCACTGCATTTAGTGGTGTGAGTGGTAGGCTTTATCGGGTTAGGGTTTTGATGTTCCTGGGACGTTCTGTAAACGTCTGTGGGGGATTGTATGCTATATTTCTAGCAGTGTAATTAATGAAGTGTTAAATGTTTACTGGTGGCTGGATAGTGTAATGGTTAAGGGCTCTGCCTCTGACACAGGAGACCAGGGTTCGAATCTCGGCTCTGCCTGTTCAGTAAGCCAGCACCTATTCAGTAGGAGACCTTAGGCAAGTCTCCCTAACACTGCTACTGCCTATAGAGCGCGTCCTAGTGGCTGCAGCTCTGGCGCTTTGAGTCCGCCAGGAGAAAAGCGCGATATAAGTGTTCTGTGTTTGTTTTGTTTACTATATTAGTGTTGCGCTCTGTTATTTATTTTTTGAAGCATTGCAAAAAAGAAAAACCCCAGCTTGTAAGCTGAATCCCTTTTTTAAAGATGAATGGAAGTGGAGACTTATCTGTAGGGTCAAAATACATGGTGTGTTGGAGGGGATGTTGGAGGGGGATGTTGAAAAAAATGTGTATACACACACATACTCACAAATTAACACTTTATATCAGTTAAAGCAAGGCGAAAGAACAGAAGGAGAGATCTAAATCAAATCCATATTTGATATGACCACCCTTTTCCTTTGCAACAGCATCATTACGTCTAGGAACACTTGCACACAGTCTTGAAAAATCTTGGCAGGAAGTTGTTCCAAACAACTTGGAGAACTAAATACAGATCTGCTTTAAAGGACAACTGAAGTGAGGGATGTGAAGGCTGTCATAATTAACTATTACCAGTTGCCTGGCAGCCCTGCAGATCTATTTGGCTGTAGTAATGTCTAAAACAAGCATGCAGCATATCTATCAGATCTGACAACAATATCAGAAACACCTGATCTGCTGCATGCATGTTCAGGGTCTATGGCTAAAAAGTATTAGAGACAGAGCTTTAGCATGACAGCCAGGTAACTGGCATTGCTTAAAATGAAATATATATGGCAGCCTCCATATCCCTCTCACTTCATTTGTCCTTTAAATCCAGTAATTCCAGACACAATTGATGAAGAGACCAGGGCTCCAGTACTCCTTGCTGTTCTTTAGATTGAAGATAGTTGTTAATTACTTTGGCTCTATGTTTGGGGTCATTTTCCTGCTGCAAAATAAAATTGGAGTCAGCCAGATACCTCCCTGATGGTATTCAGGATGGATAAGTATCTGCTTAGATTTCTCAGCATTGATATCATGATCAAATCCCCAACTTCATTTCCACCAATGTAGCCTCAAGCTTGCAAGTAACCTCTGCAATGCTCATTGTTGCCTGCAGACACTCATTGTAGTACTGCTCTTTAGCCCTTTGCATTCACTTACAGCCAAATATTTTAAATTCTGACTCATCACGCCAGAGTATGTTTTGCTATTTTTTGCACCCCATTTCCTATGTTTTCATGCATAGTTGAGTGGCTTGACCTTGTTTTCATGTTCCATGTATTGCTTTATGGCCATTATTCTCCCATGAATACCTCTTGTTGCCAGACTAGATGGGTTTTCTTAGGTCCCACAGGTTTCTACCAGTTCTGAGCTGATTGCTCTGCTGGACACGTTCTGATTTCAAAGGTACGTAAGCATCTTCCATCTGCTGCCCTAGGTATTCTTGCCTGACAACTGCACCTACTTCACTCAGTTACCCATTTCTTCGTGCATCTTCAAAAGTGCTTCAACAGCACATCTTTAAACCCTAGTTTGCTTTAGAATCTTTGCCCCGTTGATGTAGTAAATAAGTACCTTGTGTCTTGTTGCCGTGTTCAGTCTTACCATGGTGTACAGTGGGTTGCAAAAGTATTCGGGCCCCTTGAAGTTTTCCACATTTTGTCACATTACTGCCACAAACATGAATCAATTTTATTGGAATTCCACGTGAAGGACCAATACAAAGTGGTGTACATGTGACAAGTGCATTGAAAATCATACATGATTCCAAACATTTTTTACAAATAAATAACTGCAAAGTGGGGTGTGCATAATTATTCGGCCCCCTGAGTCAATACTTTGTAGAACCACCTTTTGCTGCAATTACAGCTGCTAGTCTTTTAGCGTATGTCTCTACCAGCTTTGCACATCTAGAGACTGAAATCCTTGCCCATTCTTCTTTGCAAAACAGCTCCAGCTCAGTCAGATTAGATGGACAGCGTTTGTGAACAGCAGTTTTCAGATCTTGCCACAGATTCTCGATTGGATTTAGATCTGGACTTTGACTGGGTCATTCTAACACATAGATATGTTTTGTTTTAAACCATTCCATTGTTGCCCTGGCTTTATGTTTAGGGTCATTGTCTTGCTGGAAGGTGAACCTCCGCCCCAGTCTCAAGTCTTTTGCAGTCTCCAAGAGGTTTTCTTCCAAGTTTGCCCTGTATTTGGCTCCATCCATCTTCCCATCAACTCTGACCAGCTTCCCTGTCCCTGCTGAAGAGATGCACCCCCCGAGCATGATGCTGCCACCACCATATTTGACAGTGGGGATGGTGTGTTCAGAGTGATGTGCAGCGTTCGTTTTCTGCCACACATAGCGTTTTGCATTTTGGCCAAAAAGTTCCATTTTGGTCTCATCTGACCAGAGCACCTTCTTCCACATGGTTGCTGTGTCCCCCACATGGCTTGTGGCAAACTGCAAACGGGAGTTCTTATGCTTTCTGTTAACAATGCCTTTCTTTTTGCCACTCTTCCATAAAGGCCAACTTTGTACAGTGCATGACTAATAGTTGTCCTATGGACAGAGTCTCCCACCTGAGCTGTAGATCTCTGCAGCTCGTCCAGAGTCACCATGGGCCTCTTGACTGCATTTCTGATCAGCGTTCTCCTTGTTCGGCCTGTGAGTTTAGGTGGATGGTCTTGTCTTGTTAGGTGTACAGTTGTGCCATACTCCCATTTCTGAATGATCGCTTGAACAGTGCTCCATGTGATGTTCAAGGCTTTGGAAATCTTTTTGTAGCCTAAGCCTGCTTTAAATTTCTCAATAACTTGATCCCTGACCTGTCTTGTGTGTTCTTTGGACTTCACGGTGTTGTTGCTCCCAATTAGTTACATAGTTATTTTGGTTGAAAAAAGACATACGTCCATCGAGTTCAACCAGTACAAAGTACAACTCCAGCCTGCTCCCTCACATATCCCTGTTGATCCAGAAGAAGGCGAAAAAACCCTTACAAGGCATGGTCCAATTAGCCCCAAAAGGGAAAAATTCCTTCCCAACTCCAGATAGCAATCAGATAAAATCCCTGGATCAACATCATTAGGCATTACCTAGTAATTGTAGCCATTGATGTCTTTCAACGCAAGGAAAGCATCTAAGCCCCCTTAGGCAGGTATAGAGTTTGCCATAACGACTTCCTGTGGCAATGCATTCCACATCTTAATCACTCTTACTGTAAAGAACCCTTTCCAAAATAAATGGCTAAAACGTTTTTCCTCCATGCGCAGCTCATGTCCTCTAGTCCTTTGAGAAGGCCTAGGGACAAAAAGCTCATCCGCCAAGCTATTATATTGCCCTCTGATGTATTTATACATGTTAATTAGATCTCCTCTAAGGCGTCTTTTCTCTAGACTAAATAAACCCAGTTTATCTAACCTTTCTTGGTAAGTGAGACCTTCCATCCCATGTATCAATTTTTCTCGTCTCTGCACCTGCTCTAAAACTGCAATATATTTTTTGTAATGTGGTGCCCAGAACTGAATTCCATATTCCAGATGTGGCCTTACTAGAGAGTTAAACAGGGGCAATATTATGCTAGCATCTCAAGCTTTTATTTCCCTTTTAACCACTTGAGGACCCACCCTTTACCCCCCCCTTAAGGACCAGCGCTGGTTTGATTGATCTGTGCTGGGTGGGCTCTGCAGCCCCCAGCACAGATCAGGGTGCAGGCAGGGAGATCAGATTGCCCCCCTTTTTTCCCCCCTATGGGGATGATGTGCTGGGGGGGTCTGATCTCTCCTGCCTGCTGTGGGTGGCGGGGGGGGCAGCTCAAAGCCCCCCTCCGCGGCGAAATTCCCCCCTCCCTCTCCTACCTGCTGCCTCCCCCGGTGATCGGGGCTGCACAGGATGGCTATCCGTCCTGTGCAGCCAGTGACAGGACGTCCCCTGTCACATGGCGGCGATCCCCGGCCGCTGATTGGCCGGGGATCGCCGATCTGCCTTACGGTGCTGCTGCGCAGCAGCGCCGTACAAATGTAAAAAAAGCGGATTATTTCCGCTTGTGTTTACATCTAGCCTGCGAGCCGCCATCGGCGGCCCGCAGGCTATTCACGGAGCCCCCCGCCGTGATTTGACAGGAAGCAGCCGCTCGTACGAGCGGCTGCTTCCTGATTAATTAGGCTGCAGCTGGCGACGCAGTACTGCGTTGCTGGTCCTGCAGCTGCCACTTTGCCGACGCACGTTATGAGTGTGCGGTCGGCAAGTGGTTAATGCATCCCAAAATTTTGTTAGCTTTAGCTGCAGCGGCTTGGCATTGAGTATGATTATTTAACTTGTTGTAGATGAGTACTCCTAAGTCCTTCTCCAAGTTTGATGTCCCCAACTGTATCCCATTTATTTTGTATGGTGCAATATTCTCTTAGGCCTGGTGCACACCAAAAAAACGCTAGCAGATCCGCAAAATGCTAGCAGATTTTGAAACACTTTTTGTTATTTTTCTGTAGCATTTCAGCTAGCATTTTGCAGTTTTGTGAAGCGTTTTTGGTGTAGTAGATTTCAGATATTGTTACAGTAAAACTGTTACTGAACAGCTTCTGTAACAAAAACGCCTGCAAAACCGCTCTGAACTGGCGTTTTTCAGAGCGGTTTGTGTTTTTCCTATACTTAACATTGAGGCAGAAACGCATCCACAATCCAAAAAATGCCTCAATCCAAAAAATGCGTTTCTGCTCTGGTGTGAACCACCCCATTGAGATACATTGACCAAGCGTATCCGCAGCCGCAAGCGGCTGCAGAAACGCTGAATAAGCCGCTCGGTGTGCACCAGCCCTTAGACAACCTCTGAGGCCCTCACAGAGCAGCTGTATTTGTACTGACATTAGATTACACACAGGTGCACTCTATTTAGTCATTAGCACTAATCAGGAAATGTCTATGGGCAACTGACTGCACTCAGATCAAAGGGTGCCGAATAATTATGCACACACCACTTTGCAGTTATTTATTTGTAAAAAATGTTTGGAATCATGTATGATTTTCTTCCTACTTCTCATGTGTACACCACTTTGTGTTGATCTTTCACGTGGAATTCCAATAAAATTGATTCATGTTTGTGGCAGTAATATGACAAAATGTGGAAACGTCAAGGGGGCCGGATACTTTTGCAACCCACTGTATGTACCTGTGACATTAGGGCTTTTATAAGATTATAATCACGTGTGTGATTAACTGGCCTGTTGCAAAACTGGCATGAGTTCTTATTGGAAAACTCTCACTTAATTTAGATTTCTTCTATTACCTCACACCACACCAAATAATGATTTACTTTTTTTGGACTATAAGACTCAATTTTTCTCCCCCAAAAGTGGGGGGGGGGGGAAATGTCACTGCGTCTTATAGTGCAAATGTAGGGAGTTTGTGACTTGTGAACGCCTGCCAATACGAACCTCCAACCCGCTGCTGTGTCGGGGACTCCCTGTACTGTGCCCATGCAGAGGGGGACACAAAGGGGCATAGAGGAGCACACAAGGGGGACACAAAGAGGAAAACAGAGGTGGGGACAGAGGAGTATACAGGGACGCAAGAAGTACAAAGGGGGCATAATTCACAAGATGCCTTTTCACCATGGATGCACCAGGTTTAATATATATTTTTTTTTTCCCCCTGGTTTTTGTCCTCTAAACCTGGTGCATCTTATGGTCTGAAAAATATGGTAATCTAGATTTTGCTTCTGTTCATTCAATTTGCATTAATTGATACAAAAAGAATTATTAAACACACTCTCTCAATAAAAATATGTAAATATGCATATATTTATTAGTATGTTGCAGGTTGACTGCCTCTCACACTGGTATGACTCAATCATAGGCATTTTAGCACTAACTAGTATGAACGAGAATACCCCTTAACAGTTCCAATTTAGATTATTGGTGAAGTCTGCTGTTTTGATGAAAATATTAAAGGTGTTCAGGCTGTTTTACAGATATGCACTAAAGAGGGGCATAGAGTAGATAGATTAGCAGTATTAAAAACTGTATACACACAAAAAATATGATTTAATACAAATGAATACAATTTGTTAATACACTCCTATACAATAAAAATTATTTTTACATATGCAGTCTTATTTAGTGTTTTCTGTTTGTTGTTTCACTTTTCTTTTATTGCCTCATTTAACCACTTTGCTACCATCAGTGAAAGAAGCATTTTTTTTTGCCTTTGGGAATGTTACACTTCCACAGCTTATACAATAGTTGTTCTGTACTTTGTCTGACATAGACAATCTCAATCTTGTTGTTTTGGGTTTTTTTTCAGGACGGATAGGGCTTTATTCTAATGTTAAACATTTAATCCTACTGTACACATTAAAAACATTAATGCATAAAAACAAAGCAACTTTTTTTTTCACTTTGATGTAACAATTTTTTTTTCCCAAAACAAGTCCGGAGACACCAACTTTGTGTATTTACTTCCAATCTGGTATTGTCGGATGTCACAGGAAAATGTGTATGTGAGTTTCAGAAGACCAAAAATGTATCGCAAGTTTTCAGCACCATAGCAAGACAAAACGTACAAGACCATTGAATATCCCCCAAAATGACGCCATCTAAATAAACTAGACCCCACCCCCAACGTACTTGACCAGGAGTTTGCGGACTACAAGACTTTCCCCTAAAAATGCGTCTCATAGTCTGAAGGTGTTCCTCACAAATACATACTGCAGCCACAGTTTACATTCGCCTGCAGCTGAAATAACACAGGACTGCAGCACACAAGGAATAAAGAGGGTTTTTTCGCCTTCTCTGGATCAACAGGGATATGTGAGGGAGCGGGCTGGTGTTGTACTTTGTACTGGTTGAACTCTATGGACGTATGTCTTTTTTCAACCAAAATAACTATGTAAAAAAAGATTTCCCACTGCTCTGTGTTTTAACTGAAGCCCGGTCATGGCTCCTTCATTGGGCCAATCACTGCCCTTACTTAGTAGCAGTGACCTATCAGATGTCAGTGGGTGTCCTTCCTTCATTGTTTAACTACTTTTGGAAGTATCTGCTACGTCGAAAAGGCTGCTGCTGCACGTTCCTGTGCCGCCGCCCGTTAGCCCGAAGATCAATGCATGGGAACACAGCCGTTCCCTTTAACCACTTGAGGACCTAGGGCTTTCTACCCCTTAAGGACCGGCCACTTTTTTTCCATTCAGACCACTGCAGCTTTCACGGTTTATTGCTCGCTCATACAACCTACCACCTAAATGAATTTTGGCTCCTTTTCTTGTCACTAATAAAGCTTTCTTTTGGTGCTATTTGATTGCTCCTGCGATTTTTACTTTTTATTATATTCATCAAAAAAGACCTGAATTTTGGCAAAAAAATGATTTTTTTTAACTTTCTGTGCTGACATTTTTCAAATAAAGTAAAATTTCTGTATACATGCAGCGCGAAAAATGTGGACAAACATGTTTTTGATAAAAAAAAACCCATTCAGTGTATATTTATTGGTTTGGGTAAAAGTTATAGCGTTTACAAACTATGGTGCAAAAAGTGAATTTTCTCATTTTCAAGCATCTATGACTTTTCTGACCCCCTGTCATGTTTCATGAGGGGCTAGAATTCCAGGATAGTATAAATACCCCCCAAATTACCCCATTTTGGAAAGAAGACATCCCAAAGTATTCACTGAGAGGCATAGTGAGTTCATAGAAGATATTATTTTTTGTCACAAGTAAGCGGAAAATGACACTTTGTGAGAAAAAAAAAAAAGAAAAAAAGTTTCCATTTCTTCTAACTTGCGACAAAAAAAAAATGAAATCTGCCACGGACTCACCATGCCCCTCTCTGAATACCTTGAAGGGTCTACTTTACAAAATGGGGTCATTTGTGGGGTGTGTTTACTGTTCTGACATTTTGGGGGGTGCTAAATTGTAAGCACCCCTGTAAAGCCTAAAGGGGCTCATTGGACTTTGGACCCCTTAGCACAGTTAGGCTGCAAAAAAGTGCCACACATGTGGTATTGCCGTACTCAGGAGAAGTAGTATAATGTGTTTTGGGGTGTATTTTTACACATACCCATGCTGGGTGGGAGAAATATCTCTGTAAATGACAATTTGTTAATTTTTTTTACACACAATTGTCCATTTACAGAGATCTTTCTCCCACTCAGCATGAGTATGTGTAAAAATACACCACAAAACACATTATACTACTTCTCCTGAGTACGGCAATACCACATGTGTGGCACTTTTTTGCAGCCTAACTGCGCTAAAGGGCCCAAAGTCCAATGAGTACCTTTAGGATTTCACAGGTCATTTTGAGAAATTTCGTTTCAAGACTACTCCTCACGGTTTAGGGCCCCTAAAATGCCAGGGCAGTATAGGAACCCCACAAATGACCCCATTTTAGAAAGAAGACACCCCAAGGTATTCCGTTAGGAGTATGGTGAGTTCATAGAAGATTTTATTTTTTGTCAAAAGTTAGCGGAAAATGACACTTTGTGAAAAAACACAATTAAAATCAATTTCCGCTAACTTGTGACAAAAAATAAAATCTTCTATGAACTCGCCATACTACTAACGAAATACCTTGGGGTGTCTTCTTTCTAAAATGTCATTTGTGGGGTTCCTATACTGCCCTGGCATTTTAGGGGCCCTAAACCGTGAGGAGTAGTCTTGAAACGAAATTTCTCAAAATGACCTGTGAAATCCTAAAGGTACTCATTGGACTTTGGGCCCTTTAGCGCAGTTAGGGTGCAAAAAAGTGCCACACATGTGGTATCGCCATACTCGGGAGAAGTAGTACAATGTGTTTTGGGGTGTATTTTTACACATACTCATGCTGAGTGGGAGAAAGATCTCTGTAAATGGACAATTGTGTGTAAAAAAATCAAAAGATTGTCATTTACAGAAGTATTTCTCCCACCCAGCATGGGTATGTGTAAAAATACACCCCAAAACACATTATACTACTTCTCCCGAGTACGGCGATACCACATGTGTGGCACTTTTTTGCACCCTAACTGCACTAAGGGGCCCAAAGTCCAATGAGTACCTTTAGGATTTCACAGGTCATTTTTGTTTCAAGACTACTCCTCACGGTTTAGGGCCCCTAAAATGCCAGGGCAGTATAGGAATCCCACAAATGACCCCATTTTAGAAAGAAGACACCCCAAGGTATTCCGTTAGGTGTATGGTGAGTTCATAGAAGTTTTTATTTTTTTGTCACAAGTTAGCGGAAATTGATTTTAATTGTTTTTTTTCACAAAGTGTCATTTTCCGCTAACTTGTGACAAAAAATAAAATCTTCTATGAACTCGCCATACTACTAACGAAATACCTTGGGGTGTCTTCTTTCTAGAATGGGGTCATTTGTGGGGTTCCTATACTGCCCTGGCATTTTAGGGGCCCTAAACCGTGAGGAGTAGTCTTGAAACGAAATTTCTCAAAATGACCTGTGAAATCCTAAAGGTACTCATTGGACTTTGGGCCCCTTAGCGTACTTAGGGTGTAAAAAAAAGTGCCACACATGTGGTACCGCCGTACTCAGGAGAAGTAGTATAATGCGTTTTGGGGTGTATTTTTACACATACCCATGCTAAGTGGGAGAAATATCTCTGTAAATGACAATTGTTTGATTTTTTTACACACAATTGTCCATTTACATAGAAATTTCTCCCACCCAGCATGGGTATGTGTAAAAATACACCCCAAAACACATTTTACTACTTTTCCTGAGTACGGCAGTACCACATGTGTGACACTTTTTTGCAGCCTAGGTGCGCTAAGGGGCCCAACGTCCTATTCACAGGTCATTTTGAGGCATTTGTTTTCTAGACTACTCCTCGCGGTTTAGGGCCCCTAAAATGCAAGGGCAGTATAGGAACCCCACAAGTGACCCCATTTTAGAAAGAAGACACCCCAAGGTATTCCGTTAGGTGTATGGCGAGTTCATAGAAGATTTTATTTTTTGTCACAAGTTAGTGAAAAATGACACTTTGTGAAAAAAAACCAATAAAAATCAATTTCCGCTAACTTTTGACAAAAAATAAAATCTTCTATGAACTCGTCATACACCTAACAGAATACCTTGGGGTGTCTTTTTTTCTAAAATGGGGTCACTTGTGGGGTTCCTATACCGCCCTGGCATTTTACAGGCCCAAAACCGTGAGTAGTCTGGAAACCAAATGTCTCAAAATGACTGTTCAGGGGTATAAGCATCTGCAAATTTTGATGACAGGTGGTCTATGAGGGGGCGAATTTTGTGGAACCGGTCATAAGCAGGGTGGCCTTTTAGATGACAGGTTGTATTGGGCCTGATCTGATGGATAGGAGTGCTAGGGGGTGGTTAGAGGGGAAAATAGATGCAATCAATGCACTGGGGAGGTGATCGGAAGGGGGTCTGAGGGGGATCTGAGGGTTTGGCCGAGTGATCAGGAGCCCACACGGGGCAAATTGGGGCCTGATCTGATGGGTAGGTGTGCTAGGGGGTGACAGGAGGTGATTGATGGGTGTCTCAAGGTGTGATTAGAGGGGGGAATAGATGCAAGCAATGCACTGGCGAGGTGATCAGGGCTGGGGTCTGAGGGCATTCTGAGGGTGTGGGCGGGTGATTGAGTGCCCTAGGGGCAGATAGGGGTCTAATCTGATAGGTAGCAGTGACAGGGGGTGATTGATGGGTAATTAGTGGGTGTTTAGGGTAGAGAACAGATGTAAACACTGCACTTGGGAGGTGATCGGACGTCGGATCTGCGGGCGATCTATTGGTGTGGGTGGGTGATCAGATTGCCCGCAAGGGGCAGGTTAGGGGCTTATTGATGGGTGGCAGTGACAGCGGGTGATTGATGGGCGGCAGTGACAGGGGGTGATTGATGGGTGGCAGTGACGGGGTGATTGATGGGTGATTGATAGGTGATTGACAGGTAATCAGTGGGTTATTACAGGGGAGAACAGATGTAAATATTGCACTGGCGAATTGATAAGGGGGGGTCTGAGGGCAATCTGAGCGTGTAGGCGGGCGATTGGGTGCCCGCAAGGGGCAGATTAGGGTCTGATCTGATGGGTAACAGTGACAGGTGGTGATAGGGGGTGATTGATGGGTAATTAGTGGGTGTTTAGAGGAGAGAATAGATGGAAACACTGCGCTTGGGTGGTGATCTGATGTCGGATCTGCGGGCGATCTATTTGTGTGGGTGGGTGATCAGTTTGCCCGCAAGGGGCAGGTTAGGGGCTGATTGTTGGGTGGCAGTGACAGGGGGTGATTGATGGGTGATAGGTGATTGGCAGGTGATTGACAGGTGATCAGTGGGTTATTACAGGGAAGGCCAGATGTAATTAATGCACTGGCGAATTTATAAAGGGGGGGTGGTCTGAGGGCAATCTGAGCGTGTGGGCGGGTGATTGGGTGCCCGCAAGGGGCAGATTAGGGTCTGATCTGATAGGTAACAGTGACGGTTGGTGATAGGGGGTGATTGATGGGTAATTAGTGGGTGTTTAGAGAAGATAACAGATGTAAACAATACATTTGGGAGGTAATCTGACGGCGGGTTTGCGGGCGATCTAATGGTGTGGGTGGGTGATCAGATTGCCCGCAAGGGGCAGGTTAGGGGCTGATTGATGGGTGGCAGTGACAGGGGGTGACAGGTGGTGATTGATGGGTGATAGGTGATTGGCAGGTGATTGACAGGTGATCAGTGGGTTATTACAGGGAAGAACAGATGTAATTAATGCACTGGTGAATTGATAAGGGGGGGGTCAGAGGGCAATCTGAGCGTGCGGGCGGGTGATTGGGTGCCCGCAAGGGGCAGATTAGGGTCTGATCTGATAGGTAAAAGTGACAGGTTGTGATAGGGGGTGATTGATGGGTGATTGATGGGTAATTAGTGGGTGTTTAGAGGAGAGAATAGATGTAAACAATGGATTTGGGAGGTGATCTGATGTCGGATCTGCGGGCGATCTATTGGTGTGGGGGGGTGATCAGATTGCCCGCAAGGGGCAGGTTAGGGGCTGATTGATGGGTGGCAGTGACAGGGGGTGATTGACGGGTGATTGACGGGTGATTGACAGGTGATCAGGGGGGATAGATGCATACAGTACATGGGGGGGGGGGGGGTCTGGGGAGAATCTGAGGGGTGGGGAGTGATCAGGAGGGAGCGGGGGGCAGGGGGGGGGATACAAAAAAAAAATAGCGTTAACAGATAGTGACAGGGAGTGATTGATGGGTGATTAGGGGGGTGATAGGGTGCAAACAGGGGTCTGGGGGGTGGGCAGGGGGGGGGTCTGATGGGTGCTGTGGGCGATCTGGGGCAGGGGGGGGGGGGGAAATCAGTGTGCTTGGTGCAGACTAGGGTGGCTGCAGCCTGCCCTGGTGGTCCCTCGGACATTGGGACCACCAGGGCAGGAGGCAGCTTGTATAATACACTTTGTAAACATTACAAAGTGTATTATACACTTTGTATGCGGCGATCGTCGGGTTAACATCCCGCCGGCGCTTCCGTATGGCCGGCGGGATGTTGCGGCGGGTGAGCGGCGCCAGGCGGAGGATCGCGTCACTGATGACGCGATCGCTCCACCCATGCCCCTACAAGGACCGCCGCCAATTGTCAATACGGCGGTCCTTGCGGGGTGCACTTCCCGGCCGCCAATTGTACATACGGCGGTCGGGAAGTGGTTAATTGATCTAAGTCCCCGTTAGGAAGACCGATGGTTTCTATTAGAAGCCACGGTCTTTCTAAAGAAAAAAAGTTTCAAGTCCTCCCTTAGTGATGGCGCTTGCTTACAGGAAGAAAAAAAATTGACTGGGGCCATCTTGTGGCCAGATAGTAAAACTAAATCTACATACTTTTTTTTTTTTAAAAATAAACCCACAAACCATTACATTTAGAAATTAACTGTTTACTTCCCACACTCCCCAAAAAATTCCATATAGGTAACCATTTTGTGTTTTTTTTATTGTAATTTTTTTCTTTTTATTACGAATTCTAAGGGTCTGAAATTTTTTAATATGCATGTCAAGAAAGGTATATTAAATACCTTTAAATATATTAAATATTTTTTAAATTATAAGCTTGTTAATAGTGATGGATGCAAAACTGAAAAATTGCACCTTTATTTCCAAATAAAATATTGGCGCCATACATTGTGATAGGGACATATGGGCAAATAAAATACGTGGGTTTTAATTATGGTAGCATGTATTGTTTTAAAGCTATAATGGCCAAAAACTGAAATGGAAACTGAGAAATGATTTTTTTCAATTTTTTTCTTAATATTCCCATTAAAATGCATTTAGAAAAATAATTCTTAGCAAAATGTACCACCCAAAGAAAGCCTAATTGGTGGTGGAAAAAAAGATATAGATCAATTCATTGTGATAAGTAGTGATAAAGTTATTGGCGAATAAATGGGAGGAGACAATTGCTTGGATGCATAAGGTGAAAAACTACAAGGCTGAACTGGTTAAGGAAGGACACCCACTGACATCTGATAGGTCACTGCTACTGAGCCAGTTCAGTGATCGGCCCTAATGGAGGAACTGTAGTCTAGCCCTCAAGACCATCAGCTGCAGTTAAAACACATAACACAAGAATAAAGATCTCCCACTGCTCTTTCTCCCTACTATCCTTTATTCCTTTTGTGCTGTGGTTACCCTCAGTTAAAGCTTCAGACCCAGACAGACAGCATGCGAGCAGGGATGGGCTTCTGAGTAGTTACGAGTTCGTAACTACTCGGAATTGAAATAGCAATCAAGCTTGATTACCTCGGGTGTGAATGCTGCAAACAGGGGGGGCTTAATTTACCCAGAGTTCCACGGGATCCTATGCATATCCTTCCCGCAGACGCGACTTATGTGATACATTCCACCACTCTTTACTGCTCTTCCTCCATTCAGCCAGAAGGAGAAAGTGCGGTGAAAAGTGGTGGAATGCATCACATAAGTCGCGTCTGCAGGAATGTATCATTCCTCGCATAGGATCCCGCAGAACTCTGGGTAAATTAAATTTAGTTTTTAGCGTTCACACCTGAGGTAATCAAGTTTGATTACCATTTCAATTCCAAGTAGTTACGAACTCGTAACTACTCGGAAGCCCATCCCTGCATGTGAGTGATCTGATTCCTGCACAGCTGCTCTTTCTGCTCTGTTTTGCAGTGCTGCGATTCTGCTCTGTCCCCGTATCTCTCAGCCCTGTCTTATTTACTGCATGTCATGTGAGCTCACCAACATGTAGGAAGACATGGGCCTCAATTCTGGTAGGTTTATCAAATAAATCACCTCATGTGAGGTAATTTTCCTCATGAGGTAATGACATTTAGCAATTCTGGTAAGTTTTAGTCATGCATTAATTTTACCAAAAATAGCTATTCTCATGGAATTTAGGGCGCATGTTAGCACATAATTTACCGATCAATTTAACTACTAGCCGACCGCATCACGCCCATGGGCGTGTCTGCGGCGGCAGCCACAGTACCTGGAGCTGGGGCTTCAGTTTGCAGGAGATACCATCTCCAGCTTGGTAGGCAGCGATCGCCGCTCGGAGACTGTTAGACGGCTAAACCACCGTCTAATTAGTGTGTACAGCGCTGCGATCTACAGCAGCGCTGTACTGGGGACAGCCGTGTGACACGGCTGTCCCCTCCAGAGGCACAGAGGGCATCGGCTGTCATAGGCTGAAGCCTATGACAGCTGATCACGCGGATTGGCTGGTGGGGGGAGGGAGGAATATATAAATATTAAAAATACAGGAAAATGTACTAAAAAGTAAGCACATAAATATTAGTAAACAAATAAACAAACATCCGGGGGCGATCTGACCCCACCAACAGAGAGTATTTTGAAAGAAAGAAGCAGTTCAGTGTGGCACTCCCTGAATGATGTGACCAGTATGCAGGAGAAAACAATGAAGCTGCTGACCTCTTTGCTACCAATACCCCTTTAAAAGGATCCTGAGGGATACTAAGACATGTGCTCCGCCAATATCCATAGAAGGAAGGGTATAACAACAATGCACATAAAGAAGCAGAAGCGTGCACTAATGTCAAGTAAATCTCGCCTTTTAATCCTCCAGAACAAATCCATACAAACGGGGTAACATCAGTGTACACATTAGTATAGTTGCATATACATACTGGTGCTGGTAGCAGTGGTCTGGTGGGTGCCTAGGGTGTGAAGGGATCGGCGACGGCCGTTTCGCGTCCAACAGGACGCTTGGTCACGCTGCGTGGAACAGAGAGCTCTGTTGGTGGAGAGAAAAGGGGGGGGATCACTTGTGTGCTGTAGGAACAAACAGAGCAGAGAGAGAAGAAAGTGTGACAAGCTGTGCAGGAATCTGAATACTCACATGCCATCTGCATGGGTCTGAAGCTTTAAAATGCACTCGAACTCTTGCGCAGGATAGAAGGAAAACTTAGAGAAATGCACCCTATATGTATATAGAGAGTTTAGCCTGTTTAATTCTCACTCATTTGTGTTTAATCACAAGTTGTAATCTGATCTCTCCCCATGTCACATGAGTGCCACGGCAGAGATGGCAGATGAGCTCATTTGAAAGCACAGGATGTTAACAGTAAATCTGCACTGTTTCTAATTCCTGATTGATGGAAGCAGACATATTATTATTTGTATCAGGTGTAACAAAGAAATGTTTGTTTAAAGGAGGTTATGCTGTTGTGTAGCTTTTAGAGCAGAGAGGACGTTCAGAGTTTAGGTCCGCGTTAAGTGAAGATGATTGCACAAAGGATGGTAGGGAGGATTAATAATACAGGACAATACATAAAATTGCACCACAGGTAGTAAACACTGATGTGTACCATGGCCGGATTTAGCACAAGGCACTGTAGGCTCGAGCCTACAGGTGCCATGTGCACAGTAGAGATGTTGCGAACGGTTCCCGGGCACTTTCTGCGCAAAATGTGAGTGTGGTCATGGGTGGGGCCAAATATACATGACCTTAGCAGTGCTGTAAAAGGTCTGCCGGGGAAGTTTGAGCTCTGCCATAGTTTCCCCCCAAAATACTTGTAGTCTGGTTTCACAGTGGGACGTTAAAGTCCCACGTTACAGCAGCCAGTAACACAGCCTAACTCACAGCAATGTAAAATCAATTGTGCTGTTCACAGTGCATACGTTGCGTTACTATGTAACGCAGCACGTTTAAACAAAGTGCTGCATACTCTACGTTATACTGGGCTAAGCAGCGTTAGACTGTTTGCACATGCTCAGTAATGTTGGAGGAGGAGGTCTCCCCTCCTCCTCTGCGGCCAGCCACATGGCTAATTAATATTCACTGCACTGCAGAGACTCGTGGTAGGACTGTAGAATTGTCCGGATCATGAACGAATCGTTCATTTGATCCGGATCATCACAATGAAAGATTCAGTTCACAGTGGATGTCTGTCTGGAAGAAACAGGAACATACAGAATGTACAGTGCAGGGCAAGTCCTGTCCTGCTAGTCATTTCACCCAGTCTGCTTCCCTAGTAAAATGATTCGGTTCAAAGATCCGGGTCTTCTCAATGATCCGATTCAAATGATCCGAATCCTTAAAAAGATCCGGACTTCCTTTCACTAACCTGGAGCTGCTGCTTTGAGAGCTGCATAACGCAGCTCAATCGGACATCCAACTTCAACACCACCATGCGTTGCGTTAGGGGCACGATATGCGACCATAACGTCCCCTAAAACGCAACGTCTTAGTGTGTAAGTAGCCGTAATCAGACAGCATTTCACCAAAAATATACATAATATACAGATAATATGGCAGTGGTTCCCCCAAAATAGACGTAATCTGCAGCAGCAGTTCCCCCAACATACACATAATCTGGCAGCGGTTCCCCAAAATACACTTAATTTGGAAGCGGCGGTTCCCCAAAAATACAGATAATCTGGCAGCAGTTTTCCCAAAAAAGGTGCCCCCAGTGTAGGTAGCCAGGTCTATAGGTGTCCCCAGTTTATTGGTGTCCCCAGAATAAGTAGCCAGGTCTATAGGTTTCCCTAGTTTAGATAGCCAGGTCTATAGGTGTCCAAAGAATAGGTAGCCAGGTGTCCCAAGAAGGAGGGGAGGCAGCGCAGTGAAGGTCTCCCCGCCGACTCCTGCCTCAGGCACTGTGATAAAAACTCACACACGGGAGTCCTCACACACGTTCACTCCCCCCACTCGAGTCCTGGGGCTGGGCTGCCTGAGCGCTGAGGAGGCGTAGCAAAATGAAAGATGGGAGGGGAGCACAGCCCATGGGACAGGAAGGCTGCATATGTGCTGCAGTGAGCTAAGGGGAAACGGCCCTCAAATTAGCAAGGAAATCAGCCCAGTGCGCATGTGCACAATGCCGTGCACGGAGCCAGCGTACTTTTACAGACTCGGCCAAAACACTTACGGATTTTATGGGCACCAGAATTTAACTCTATATTTACTAACAATCAGTAAATTTACAGATGGTTGGCAACACTGATACAGGTCGCTCAGGTCTGGACCTTCATTCCCTGCAGAGCTTCATCTGGCCCTTTGTGCAGCACAGTAGATGCTGTGCTCTCTCCCAGTAAAATGATATGTATTGGGAGAAGATCTTGAGTTGTGGACAGGAATCTCCCTGATACACTATTTCCTGCTACATTCCTCTGTAGTGTGCATTCCTCCTATCTGCACTGACTGAGCAAGCAGCACATCCTCCACTCCACTAATGCTGCAGGCCACGTCAAGTAATAAGGGATGAACGTTACAAATTGTACTGCTCTTCCGTATGATTCGAAACAGAATTCAAATTTAAATCGGTTTCCACCCTGGCAGGGAGGGTTACCTCACCATCACGGTCTTTGTGGACTGTCCTTCACTGTACCTATAAGCTTTCCAGCTACTTCCTCCTTCTGGCTGTGAAAGAGAAAGTAGCTGGATGGTTTAACCACTTGCCGACCGCGCACTCATAATGCGCGTCGGCAAAGTGGCAGCTGCAGGACCAGCGAAGCAGTACTGCGTCGCCGGCTGTAGGCTATTTAATCAGGAAGCAGCCGCTCGCGCGAGCGGCTGCTTCCTGTCAATTCACGGCGGGGGGCTCCGTGAATAGCCTGCGGGCCGCCGATCGCGGCTCGCAGGCTAAATGTAAACACAAGCGGAAATAATCCGCTTTGTTTACATTTTTACAACGCTGCTACAGTAGCAGCGTTGTAGGAGATCAGCGATCCCCGGCCAATCAGCGGCCGGGGATCGCTGTCACATGACAGCGGGGAGCCTATTAGAGGCTGCACAGGACAGATCCGTTCCTGTGCAGCCTTAAATCTCTCGGGCAGGGAGGGAGAAGAGGGAGGGGGAAGAATGTCGCCGCGGAGGGGGGCTTTGAGGTACCCCCCCCCGCCACCCACAGCATGCAGAAGCGATCAGACCCCCCCCCCCCAGCACATCATCCCCCTAGGAGGGAAAAAAGGGGGGCGATCTGATCGCTCTGCATGCCAGCTGATCTGTGCTGGGGGCTGTAGAGCCCACCCAGCACAGATCTGAAAATACAGCGCTGGTCCTTAAGGGGGGGTAAAGGCTAGGTCCTCAAGTGGTTAAAGGGAACGTGGAAGGCAGCGCACTGAGGCAGCAACAAGGTGTGTTAATCCTCCCTGCTGCAGTGGAGATCACTTTAAATATGAGTTTGGTACCAAAGCATTTCGAACAGCAGTAAAGTTCTGAATGTTCATCCCTACTAGTAATGTATATCATGTTAATGTCTACAATGGATTATGGTAAATTTTACACCATGTGATGTACTCTTCATTTCCAATTACCGGTATGCCACTGGACTCCTGAGAGATAACTGGATAAATGCTGGGAGTTCTCTGCAAAGTGAAACATGCAAGTATTCTCTGCTTGTCTTTGATATCTGCATTACTCTACATGGTTTATTTCTTAAGAAAGGACAGTGACTTGGAGTGAGGACTGTGCTGAGAGGTGGGATTTGGGGCGTTGGACTTACAGGGCTGCATCCATTACGCTTGTTCTCCCCACCTGCCTATTCAGTGCTTGCCTTGGAGGTAACCCTGGTTTGTAAGTATAATACTTACGTCTCATTTTCTCCCACCATATTTCCAATACATATTACACTATATTGGGCTCTCGGTTTCTTCTTTCATATCGTTACAAGCGGCCTAAGTCAGAGCATATGCTTGTTGTAAAAGGTGAGTTTTGAGGGAGCGTTTAAAGATTGCAAAGGTGGGAGAGTGGTGGATGTGCTGTGGTAGGGCATTCCAGAGGAGGGGTGAGGCACGTGAGAAGTCTTGTATACGTGAATGTGAGGAGGTAATTCTAGAAGAGGATAAAAGAAGCTCGTGCAGATCTGAGATTGCAGTTGGGTTGGTAACTGGAAACTAGTGAGGAGTTGTATGTGGAGAGAGATTGTGGAGAGCTTTGTAGGTTAGGGTTAAGAGTTTGAACTGGATCCTCTGGTTAATTGGTAGCCAATGAAGAGCTTGACAGAGAGTAGTCGCAGAGGAAGACCGTGAAGAGATATAAATGAGACGAGCAGCTGTGTTCAGTACAGATTAGAAGGGTGCTAGTTGGTTGGAAGTCCACCAAGCAATATATTACAATAGTCAAACCAAGATATAATAGGAGTATGTACTAACATTTTAGTTGTGTCCTGAGTGAGAAAAGGTTGGATGCTTGCTATGTTTTTGAGTTGGAGATGACAGGAGCTGGTTAGGGCGTTAATGTGAGGAATAAACGAGAGAGACAAATCAAATATTACCCCTAAGCACCGTGCTTTGAGAACTAAAGTTATAGGGGTGGTATTAACATTTATTGTAATATAAGGCAGAGAGATGGACAGAGATGGTGGAAAGATGATTAGTTCAGTTTTATTCATATTAAGTTTTAAGATGCGAGAGGACATGAAAGAGGATATATCGGACAGACAGTCGGGAACCCGTGTGAGGAGGGAGTTGAGGTCTGGGGCCGAGAGGTACAGTTGTGTATCATCTGCGTATAGGTGGTATTGAAAGCCAAATAAGTTGATTAAGTTACCAAGGCCATGCATGTAGATGGAAAAGAGTAGGGGACTGAGAGGTCTGATCTGAGTAAGAAATGGTGAAAGACCTTCCAGAGAGATAGTAAGATATCCAGGACAAAGCAAGGCCCTTTATGTCTATAGATGAAAGGATCAGTAGGAGTAAGGTGTGGTCGACCGTATCAAAAGCTGATGACAGATCAAGAAGGATGAGTTAGGAATAATAAGCTTTTGGATTTAGCTGTGAGAAGATCATTGGCTACTTTAGTAAGGGCTGTTTCTGTGGAGTGGTTTGCCCTGAAACCAGTCTGAAACTTGTCAAGCAGGGAATTGGCAGATAAATAATGGCTTAGTTCAGCATTATTATTATTATTATTTATTGTATTTATAAAGCGCCAACATATTACGCAGCGCTGAATGTGGCTGTTGAGTACAATGACAGTTGAGTACAAAAGGGAGTTTCCCTTGCAGAAGTCGCTCTATATGTCAGTTCATGCTACCTACTAAGGAGGTTATTAGTACTACTAACCATAACAATGGTTTTTATTTTTTATTTTATCAGTTGCAGAACTTAGCAGTTATCTACATGTTGCAGTGTATGTGCAACAATATATTGGACAGATAAAGAATCAATTGAAGATACGGTTACAAAAGCACGCTTTTCACCTTTGAGTTGGCAAAGAGATAAAGATCAAGGTAAACATCTAACTCCTGTGGCAGCACATGCTCTACATAGCCATGGGTCTACATGGAGAGGTTTATAGAATTGCAACAGATTAAGCAGGGTATCAGAGGACGTGATGGGGTAATCTAACTCCTGAGAAACGAGCTCAGGTGGATACATAACATGGGTTCTTCAGGGTCCATTCACACTTGAACAGGAATCGCACGATACCCGCTCACCACAAACTGCTAGTGGTTTTTAAAACCGCTTAGCACATGGTTTGCTATGGCAGTGTTCTCACTGCCGCGATCGTGGGCGTTTTGCGATTAACGATAATCGCAAACGTGTTAAATGCAGAGTTTTGGCAGCGATTCTCGAGCGATCACGATTAGCATGTATAGAACCGCAAATCGCGATCGCTCCCAAAACGCTACAGTGTCCAGTGATTTTTCCACGTTAATCACTCCCGCAAAGCGATTTTAGGTGTGAACGGGCTTTAAAGAGAACCTAAATTATAAATTACAGTTTGCTTTAAAGTTACCAAGATATATATAATCACACATAAAAAAAACATAGGTGCAAAGGATACTGGGGGAATTGATGTCATAACTCCACCCCCCATGTCCATGTGATCTAATCCAGGCAGACAAGCATCTGAGAAAATAATTATATCAAACAGACATGATAAGACAGACTGCAGCATTTCTCATGTCTCTCCTCTCTGTTACACACTGTCAAAAGAGATGTAATTTGATCTGGGGAGATGGGGAGAGAAGACCAGGGGAAGGAACCAGGCTGAAGGGGAGGACACAAAGCTGAGGGTGTATTTTAGCAAGGCTTCAGCATGAGGAGAAATAAGGAAGTGCTACTACAGATATAAATAAGAGTCTGTTCTATCCACTACGATGTTACATAGTTACATAGTTAATTGGGTTGAGAAAAGACATACGTCCATCGAGTTCAACAGAGAACAAAGTACAACACCAACCTGCTCCCTTACATATCTCTGTTGATCCAGAGGAAGGCGTAAAACCCTTACAGGGTCCAGTTAGCCCCAAAAGGGAAAAAATTCCTTCCAGACTCCAGATGGCAATCAGATACAATCCCTGGATCAACATCACTGGGCATTACCTAGTAATTGTAGCCATGGATGTCTTTCAATGCAAGGAAAGCACCTAAGCCCCGTTTAAATGCAGATATAGAATTTGCCAATGCCATAACTACTTCCTGTGGCAATGCATTCCTCATCGTAATCACACTTATTGTAAAGAAACCTTTCCTAAATAAATGGCTAAAACGGTTTTTCTCCATGCACAGATCATGTCCTCTAGTCCTTTGAGAAGGCCTAGGGTCAAAAAGCTCATCCGCCAAGCTTTAAAATTGCCCTCTGATGTATTTATACATGTTTATTCGATCCCCTCTAAGGCATCTTTTCTCTAAACTAAATAAACCCAGTTTATCTAACCTTTCTTGGTAAGTGAGACCTTCCATCCCACGTATGAATTTTGTTGCTCGTCTCTGCACCTGCTCTAAAACTGCAATATCTTTCCTGTAATGTGGTGCCCAGAACTAAATTCCATATTCCAGATGTGGTCTTACTAGAGAGTTAAACAGGGGCAATATTATGCGAGCATCTCGAGTTTTATTTTACCTTTTAATGCATCCCAAAATTTTATTAGCTTTAGCTGCGGCGGCTTGGCATTGAATATTGAAGTACTCCTAAGTCCTTCTCTAAGTTTGATGTCCCCAACTGTAATTCATTTATTTTGTATGGAGCTAGACCATTGGTACGACCAAAATGCATGACTTACATTTTTCAACATTGAATTTAATCTGCCATTTATGTGCCCATATAGCCATCCTATCCAGATCCTGTTGCAATATGTCCCCATCTTCCTGAGAGTTGATGATGATTCTGCACAATTTTGTATAATCTGCAAAAATAGCAACATTGCTTTCTACTGCATCTACTAGGTCATTAATAAATAAATTGAAGAGCACTGGACCCAGTACAGACCCCTGTGGGACCCCACTGCTCACAGTCACCCATTTTGAGTGTGATTCATTGACCACAGCTCTTTGTTTTCTGTCCATTAGCCAGTTCCCTATCCATGCACACAGACTCTTCCCCAGTCCTTGCATCCTCAACTTTTGCAACAGACTTTTGTGAGGAACAGTGTCGAAGGCCTTAGCAAAGTCCAAGTATATCACATCTACAGCATTCCCAATATCCACATTAGCGTTCACTACCTCATAAGCTGAGCATGTTAGTTAAACAGGAGATAAAGAATTGCTAAATGTGGTGGGTTGATGTCTGATTAGGACCAATAAATATAGATATAAAGCCCGTCACACCCTTTCTATGGTGTGTGTATTAGTAAAGATTACAAGATGATACTTTACATGCACCATGTCAACAAATAAGTATAAACTGGTACAGAGAAAGAATTGACTCTTGGGTGCATGTGAAAGTAGAAAAAATCTTCAATCTAGCCAATTATCACATATACAAAAAACACACATATATTAAAATCAGTAAACACGAGCATTGAAGATCTTGTATATGGGCAAGTTAGATCGCTACAACCCACTGACTATGAAGAGAAACACATGAGGGGCTGCAGTCCCCTATGTCCAGTATAATGGTTTGCCTCCTGACCCATCAATCATAGGTTGCTATACAAATAATGTTGCCATAGATGGTAGAAAAAAGTGATGAACCGGTAATTGTAGTTGAGACCACAAGTCTCCCCCTGTTTCGACTCAATTGTCCTGCTTCAAATGGCAAATGAAAGGCAGTATGGGCACCACTGATGGTCCTGTTAACAAACTTGTTAGACCTCCAAAGTTATATACACAGAGTATTTCCAGCAATTATTTCCAGCAACTGAAGCATCAGCACTGAGGTACTCCAGCATAAATGAACAGCCAGCCATGCGCCCATGCAATAGAAGTAAGTTGTTAGCAAGCTTGGATGTTGTAAAGTTCAAGCACAATAGTACAGCATATGTGCGTGTGGCACCTTGCATCTAAGATGGACTCAAGCGACAGCTGCCTCCACAGAGGTGTCAGTATGCATAGGTCCACTCGTGATCCCAATCGCGGAACACGGACAGTAGCAGGCTTGAAAAGTTGGAAACATGCAGTAAGCAGGGTTCATGCAGGCATATGGGGAGATGTATGTGGTCCAAGCAAGTTACCTCATACTTCAATGTCCTTAAACATGAGTGTCCAGGCTCTGGCGTGTCGGAGGGTACTGGAGGTCTCTAGTAGTCAGTGGGTAATCGGATGCCTATTTGTTCAACATGTTTCGCCGAGTAAGTTTGGCCTCATCAGGAACTGGCATCCTGAGATCTCTAGTGCCTCGGAATTATGGCGTTCAAGTTCGCGCCATTCAAATACCTGCGGCGGCCGCCCATCGCCCCCTCCGCCTCAGCCGCCCCCGCCCAGGTCCCCGCCCACCTCCCACCAATCACACGCGGCCATAGGCTCGCATGCGAAGGGACGTCTTGCGCTCCA
This sequence comes from Hyperolius riggenbachi, assembly GCF_040937935.1. Taxonomy (NCBI): domain Eukaryota; kingdom Metazoa; phylum Chordata; class Amphibia; order Anura; family Hyperoliidae; genus Hyperolius; species Hyperolius riggenbachi. The sequence continues at coordinate 325,105,424 of NC_090646.1, read as the reverse complement.
TCCGCCGCCGGCCGAACAGAAGTCTGCGCTCCAGAAGGCGGAAGTGCGTCATCCCATAAGACCAATGACAGGGAGCGAGAAGGCAGGGGCACCGAGCGTGCGCACGAGAACAGGGGGGCGGGGAACTGCCCCGCACAAAAATACACTTATCATTACCAAATTCCATGATAACAAAACCTCTATTAGAAAATGCTATATTTCTTTCACAATAATACAAAAATTTTAAACCACTAAAGTCTGGTGATCTGACCTGAAGTGGAGTGATGGGGATATACCATCCCAAACTGTCCACTGCCACATAAACATATGTAGCAGCGCAGCCTCATCACCCATACAGGGAAAGAGACTGATCCCAGTTGTGGTTATAGATAATAAATAACCCAAAATTTAATATATAGTAATATCAAAAAATGGAGACAGGTGTGTAAAGGGGGAGTGCCAACAAAAAATGGGACCCCAGCTCATATGGTGTCCCCTAAGAATAATAATAGAAAAAGCCAAGGGTGCATACAGCGGGTACCCACCATTACACACAGGGGGGAGGAGGAGGGGAGAGCAGAAAGAGCAGATGTCCCACAGAGGGACATTTAAGGTCTCAATCATCTATCAAAAAAACTATTTGGGTAAAAACACCCGATAGTTTATACTGTCATTAAGTCCTTTATTTCTAGTCGCGTCTAGATTGAAAATCCAACGGGATTCAATCTGTAATAATTTTTTTATCATAATTGCCACCTCTAGGGTGTTTATGTACTCTATCCAGGCCGATAAATCGGATAAATCGAGGATTACCCCGATGTACCAGATTAATGTGCCTGGAAATCGGTGATTTAACCACTTGCCGACCGCACGCTTATACCGTGCGTCGGCAAAGTGGCAGCTGCAGGACCAGCGACGCAGTACTGCGTCGCCAGCTGCAGGCTGATTAATCAGGAAGCAGCCGCTCGTGCGAGCGGCTGCTTCCTGTCAATTCACGGCGGGGGGCTCCGTGAATAGCCTGCGGGCCGCCGATGGCGGCTCGCAGGCTAAATGTAAACACAAGCGGAAATAATCCGCTTTGTTTACATTTGTACGGCGCTGCTGCGCAGCAGCGCCGTAAGGCAGATCGGCGATCCCCGGCCAATCAGCGGCCGGGGATCGCCGCCATGTGACAGGGGACGTCCTGTCACTGGCTGCACAGGACGGATAGCGTCCTGTGCAACCCAGATCTCCCGGGGAGCAGGTAGGAGAGGGAGAATGTCGCCGCGGAGGGGGGCTTTGAGGTGCCCGCCCCCGCAACATGCCTGCAGGTAGGAGCGATCAGACCCCCCCTGCACATCATCCCCATAGGGGGAAAAAAAGGGGGCGATCTGATCGCTCTGTGTGGCCGCGGATCTGTGCTGGGGGCTGCAGAGCCCACCCAGCACTGATCCAAACAAACAGCGCTGGTCCTTAAGGGGGGGTAAAGGGTGGGTCCTCAAGTGGTTAAAGTTACAACAATTGATGTCACTAATATGGTCTTTCATCCTCTCCTTAAAGGGTCTGTGTGTCTTGCCTATGTAAAAACTACCACATTTGCAAAGAAGTAGATATACAACACACTCTGTGTTGCAGTTCACAAAATGTCTCAAAGACCATTCCCGGCCATTTGGCAGGGTAATTTGCGAGCCAACCTGCAGATATTGGCAATACACACAGCCCCCACACAGCTGTATGTGCCCCTAATGGGGCAATGTTTAGATTGTCTACTAAAGTGACTCGATGTCGCCCTTTCCTTAATCGTCGTCGCCCGTCTAAAAGTCATTTGTGGTCTAGTGGGTAAGAAGACCTTTGCCAAAGGATCACTGCAAAGCATGTGCCAGTGGCGTTGCAAAATTCGGTCAAGTTGACCGACTTGGTCGTTATATCTGGTGATCAGTCGAAGTTGGCCATTATTACCTCCATTACCCTCATTCCAACCTTCTTTATGTTTCTTCCTGATCAAAAGACCGCGATCCGAACTCTTGGCCCGCTTGTAGTCTTTTTTTTTTTAAACCACTTGTCTTTGTAACCCCTTTCTTTAAATCGTTCCCGTAGGAGTTTAGCCTCCTTTTCAAAGGTCACATCGTCGGTGCAATTCCGTCGAATCCGAAGGTATTGTCCATATGGGATACCCCGTATAGTATGGTGGGGATGTGAACTCTCGGCGCGTAGAAACGCATTTGTCGCAGTGCTTTTTCTATATAATTGGGTGGTAATCCAACCCTCATCATTGACATTGATACGAATGTCAAGAAAAGGGATGGTGTGTTTATCATACTCCAAGGTGAATTTCAGATTGCGGTCATTTTGATTCAGGATAGACACAAATTCTATTAACATGTCTGCGCCACCCATCCAGAAAACGAGTATGTGGTCAATGTACCTGTGCCACGATAAAATGTGGCACAGGTACATGACGAGGCAGTCGCTCCCGAACAGTGTGCGCTCCCAATCCCCCAGGTACAGGTTCGCGAACGATGGGGCACACGTTGTGCCCATCGCCGCGCCCTGCACCTGGAGGTAATGTACTCCATCGAATAGAAAGATATTGTTTTGCAGAATGAACATCAGGAGCCTGAGAATAAACTCACTATGTGCATTCTCTCCCGCCTCTAATTCTGAGAGAAATCTTCCTACCGCCTCCACTCCCTTCCCCTGGGGGATGCTGGAATAAAGGGCCTCCACATCCAGGGTCATCAGAAGAGTACCAGCCGGCACCTGTAAACCATCCAAAATCTCCAAAAGGTGCATAGTGTCCCGTACGTATGATGGTAAACGATGTACGTGGGGCTGAAGATGCCTGTCCACGTACACACAGACCCTTTAAGGAGAGGATGAAAGACCATATTAGTGACATCAATTGTTGTAACTTTAAATCACCGATTTCCAGGCACATTAATCTGGTACATTGGGGTAATCCTCGATTTATCGGCCTGGATAGAGTACATAAACACCCTAGAGGTGGCAATTATGATAAAAAATTATTACAGATTGATACCCGTTGGATTTTCAATCTAGACGCGACTAGAAATAAAGGACTTAATGACAGTATAAACTATCGGGTGTTTTTACCCGAATAGTTTTTTTGATAGATGATTGAGACCTTAAATGTCCCTCTGTGGGACATCTGCTATTTCTGCTCTCCCCTCCTCCTCCCCCCTGTGTGTAATGGTGGGTACCCGCTGTATGCACCCTTGGCTTTTTCTATTATTATTCTTAGGGGACACCATATGAGCTGGGGTCCCATTTTTTGTTGGCACTCCCCCTTTACACACCTGTCTCCATTTTTTGATATTACTATATATTAAATTTTGGGTTATTTATTATCTATAACCACAACTGGGATCAGTCTCTTTCCCTGTATGGGTGATGAGGCTGCGCTGCTACATATGTTTATGTGGCAGTGGACAGTTTGGGATGGTATATCCCCATCACTCCACTTCAGGTCAGATCACCAGACTTTAGTGGTTTAAATTTTTTGTATTATTGTGAAAGAAATATAGCATTTTCTAATAGAAGAGGTTTTGTTATCATGGAATTTGGTAATGATAAGTGTATTTTTGTGCGGGGCAGTTCCCGCCCCCCTGTTCTCGTGCGCACGCTCGGTGCCCCTGCCTTCTCGCTCCCTGTCATTGGTCTTATGGGATGACGCACTTCCGCCTTCTGGAGCGCAGACTTCTGTTCGGCCGGCGGCGGATGGAGCGCAAGACGTCCCTTCGCATGCGAGCCTATGGCCGCGTGTGATTGGTGGGAGGTGGGCGGGGACCTGGGCGGGGGCGGCTGAGGCGGAGGGGGCGATGGGCGGCCGCCGCAGGTATTTGAATGGCGCGAACTTGAACGCCATAATTCCGAGGCACTAGAGATCTCAGGATGCCAGTTCCTGATGAGGCCAAACTTACTCGGCGAAACATGTTGAACAAATAGGCATCCGATTACCCACTGACTACTAGAGACCTCCAGTACCCTCCGACACGCCAGAGCCTGGACACTCATGTTTAAGGACATTGAAGTATGAGGTAACTTGCTTGGACCACATACATCTCCCCATATGCCTGCATGAACCCTGCTTACTGCATGTTTCCAACTTTTCAAGCCTGCTACTGTCCGTGTTCCGCGATTGGGATCACGAGTGGACCTATGCATACTGACACCTCTGTGGAGGCAGCTGTCGCTTGAGTCCATCTTAGATGCAAGGTGCCACACGCACATATGCTGTACTATTGTGCTTGAACTTTACAACATCCAAGCTTGCTAACAACTTACTTCTATTGCATGGGCGCATGGCTGGCTGTTCATTTATGCTGGAGTACCTCAGTGCTGATGCTTCAGTTGCTGGAAATAATTGCTGGAAATACTCTGTGTATATAACTTTGGAGGTCTAACAAGTTTGTTAACAGGACCATCAGTGGTGCCCATACTGCCTTTCATTTGCCATTTGAAGCAGGACAATTGAGTCGAAACAGGGGGAGACTTGTGGTCTCAACTACAATTACCGGTTCATCACTTTTTTCTACCATCTATGGCAACATTATTTGTATAGCAACCTATGATTGATGGGTCAGGAGGCAAACCATTATACTGGACATAGGGGACTGCAGCCCCTCATGTGTTTCTCTTCATAGTCAGTGGGTTGTAGCGATCTAACTTGCCCATATACAAGATCTTCAATGCTCGTGTTTACTGATTTTAATATATGTGTGTTTTTTGTATATGTGATAATTGGCTAGATTGAAGATTTTTTCTACTTTCACATGCACCCAAGAGTCAATTCTTTCTCTGTACCAGTTTAGTCAAACAGGACCTGTATTTAGTAAACCCATGTTGATGCTGAGAAATAAGATTATTTTCTACTATGAAGTCATGTATAGTATCTCTTAGTAACCTCTCAAATAGTTTGCATACAACTGATGTTAAGCTTACAGGTCTATAATTTCCCGGATCTGATTTTTTTTGCCCTCCTTAAATAATGGGAAAACGAGGCTGTACGCCAATCTACTGGGACTCTGCCAATTGAAAGAGAGTCACAAAAGATAAGATAAAGGGGTTTATCCATGACTGAACTAAATTCCCTTAGGACCCGAGGATGCATGCCATCCGGGCCAGGTGCCTTGTCTATTTTTAATTTATTTAGTCTTGCCTTCACTTCTTCCAGTGTTAGGTATTTAATATTACAATTGGAAGATTGAGACCCTTCTGCCTCTGTAATTTGCAACCGTGATGTTTCCCTTGTGAAGACAGAAGCAAAGAAAGATTTTAAGGAGAAACTAAAGCGGAAAAAAAAATTATATCTTTTGTATGTGTAGTACAGCTAAGAAATAAAACATTGGGAGCAGAGACATAAGTCTAATATGGTTTCCAGTACAGGAAGAGTTAAAGGGGAGCTGTTAGGTATAGGGTCTCAGAGAAAAAAAACATATATCAGTAGCTAAATATTGGCTGTACTTACATTACATATGCATTTCACTGTCCACGTTTGGATTTCACAGAATTTTTATATAGTATTTGCAGAGATTGATGCTCCTGACAGCTCATGGCAGGTTCCATGTTTGATTGTCTTGTATGAAGCCAATTGTGATGTAATATCCTCCCTTACCCTGCTTCCTGATGATTCGACTCACAAAAAAGACCAGGATCAAAGATCATAATGGTTCATGATCCGGACAACACTACTGTGCAGTGAATATTAATTAGCCATGTGGCTAGGAACAATAGCGGACTCATGCAGTATACTCTAATGGAACATGTGCCCTGTGAACAGCACATTGATTTTTCAGTGCTGTGAGTTAGGCTGCTGTTACAAGCTGCTGTAACATGAGCCTGTAACTTCCCACAGTGAAAGCAGCCTTAGGGCGGGATAGGGAAATTAAGGGGAGGACCAAGGGAGTGCAGTGGGGAGAAGAAGCAGCCCCAGCATGCTCTGCAATATCTGTTATGCGGCCTGCCGGCCTCCTTAGGAGCTTGGGAATAAACAGGCTTGCTGTTCAGCAAACATCAAAGTAAGAGAGATTTTTAACTTCAGTATTGCCTTTTTGGCTTCCTTCTAAACTGTTTAACACAGGAGAATAGAGGTTTAAATAAGCTTTTGCAGCCTGACAGTTACTCTTTAAGACACTCTAGTTATCTATGCAAAACAAGCCATTCAGCTCCAAGACTTTCAAAATGGCAGTGAGCTCTGTTATCTGAAGTTCATTATCTCAGCTGTCAGGCTTTTTCTTCTGCAGAGAACAGTTCAGGACAGGTCAAAAGTTCACAGCCTGCTCTGTAAAAAATCATTTTGAATGCTGAGAAGTGGGGAAACTGAAAATATTAGAGAATGATGCAATGTTATAAAAAACACTAACTGAAAATAAAAATATGAGGATTTTTTCTTTGCTTCTAATATTCTAGTAATTATTCGTACTACACAACCAATTAACCCCTTGCCGACTGCTCCACACCAATTGGCGTGAGCAGTGCGGCAGCTCCAGGACCGCTCCACGCCCATTGGCGTGAACGGCTGTCTATGGGGGTAGCAGGAGATTGCGCGCATCTCCTGCTTGGGGGGGGGGGGGGCTCCGCCCCGCCTTCAGTCTCGGGAGACTTAGACGGCGAAACTGCTTTGAACAGCGCTGTACTGGGGATAGCCACGTGACACCGCTGTCCCCCTGGGACACAGGGAAGCGATCCGCTGAAGCCTATCACAGCCGATCGCGCTGTGAAAAAAGAGGGATTTTATTAAATAATATAAATATTTATAAAAAATTAAAAAAAAAACACGGGGGGGGGGGATCAGACCCCACCAACAGAGAGCTCTGTTGGTGGGGAGAAAAGGAGGGGCGGGAATCACTTGTGTGGTGAGTTGTACGGTCCTGCAGCTTGGCCTTAAAGCTGCAGTGGCCTATTTAACTAAAAATGGCCTGGTCACTAGGGGGGTTAACACTGCGGTTCTCAAGTGGTTAATTATATCATAATTTTTTTCCCGCTTCAGTGTCTCTTTACTAACTCTGCCTTACCTTGGTCATCCACCATTGAGTCCCCACCCTAATCCTTTAGGAGTCCAATACAGTCAACCTTTCTTTTTTTTTTCAAGTTGATGTACTTGTAAAACGTTCTTTGGGTTAGATTTGATATCCCTAGCGATTTGATTTTCAGCTTTAATCTTTGCCAGCCTAATATCTTTTTTACAACATTTATTGCACTCCTTATAATTGCTTCGTGCAGCCTCGGTCCTCTCCTATTTTAGGACCTTATAGGCATTATTTGCCCACTTCATTTTATCTCTAACCTTTCTATTCATCCATAGAGGCCTTTTTTTATTCCTAGATGTTTTGTTTCCATATGGGATATACATACTACAATATAAAGTGTAGAGAAACTGAGAGCCCAATATAGTGTAGTATGTTAACCACTTCCCGACCGCCGTATATACAATTGGCGGCCGGGAAGTGCACCCCGCAAGGACCGCCGTATAGACAAATGGCGGCGGTCCTTGTAGGGGCATGGGCGGAGCGATCGCGTCATCCGTGACGCGATCCTCCGCCTGGCGCCGCTCACCCGCCGCAACATCCCACCGGCCATACGGAAGTGCCGGCGGGATGTTAACCCGACGATCGCCGCATACAAAGTGTATAATACACTTTGTAATGTTTACAAAGTGTATTATACAGGCTGCCTCCTGCCCTGGTGGTCCCAGTGTCCGAGGGACCACCAGGGCAGGCTGCAGCCACCCTAGTCTGCACCAAGCACACTGATTTCCCCCCCCCCTGCCCCAGATCGCCCACAGCACCCATCAGACCCCCCCCTGCCCACCCCCCAGACCCCTGTTTGCACCCAATCACCCCCCTAATCACCCATCAATCACTCCCTGTCACTATCTGTCAACGCTATTTTTTTTTATCCCCCCCCCTGCTCCCTCCTGATCACCCCCCCACCCCTCAGATTCTCCCCAGACCCCCCCCCCCCTTCCCCCATGTACTGTGTGCATCTATCCCCCCTGATCACCTGTCAATCACCTGTCAAGCACCCATCAATCACCCCCTGTCACTGCCACCCATCAATCAGACCCTAACCTGCCCCTTGCGGGCAATCTGATCAACCCCCCCACACTAATAGATCGCCCGCAGATCCGACATCAGATCACCTCCCAAATCCATTGTTTACATCTATTCTCTCCTCTAAACACCCACTAATTACCCATCAATCACCCATCAATCACCCCCTATCACCACCTGTCACTTTTACCTATCAGATCAGACCCTAATCTGCCCCTTGCGGGCACCCAATCACCCGCCCACACGCTCAGATTGCCCTCTGACCCCCCCTTATCAATTCACCAGTGCATTAATTACATCTGTTCTTCCCTGTAATAACCCACTGATCACCTGTCAATCACCTGCCAATCACCTATCACCCATCAATCACCCCTGTCACTGCCACCCAACAATCAGCCCCTAACCTGCCCCTTGCGGGCAATCTGATCACCCACCCACACCAATAGATCGCCCGCAGATCCGACGTCCGATCACCTCCCAAGTGCAGTGTTTACATCTGTTCTCTACCCTAAACACCCACTAATTACCCATCAATCACCCCCTGTCACTGCTACCTATCAGATTAGACCCCTATCTGCCCCTAGGGCACTCAATCACCCGCCCACACCCTCAGAATGCCCTCAGACCCCAGCCCTGATCACCTCGCCAGTGCATTGCTTGCATCTATTCCCCCCTCTAATCACACCTTGAGACACCCATCAATCACCTCCTGTCACCCCCTAGCACACCTACCCATCAGATCAGGCCCTAATTTGCCCCGTGTGGGCTCCTGATCACTCGGCCAAACCCTTAGATCCCCCTCAGACCCCCTTCCGATCACCTCCCCAGTGCATTGATTGCATCTATTTTCCCCTCTAACCACCCCCTGAGACACCCATCAATCACCTCCTGTCACCCCTCTAGCACTCCTATCCATCAGATCAGGCCCAATACAACCTGTCATCTAAAAGGCCACCCTGCTTATGACCGGTTCCACCGGTTCGCCCCCTCATAGACCACCTGTCATCAAAATTTGCAGATGCTTATACCCCTGAACAGTCATTTTGAGAAATTTGGTTTCCAGACTACTCACGGTTTTGGGCCCGTAAAATGCCAGGGCGGTATAGGAACCCCACAAGTGACCCCATTTTAGAAAAAAAAAAGACACCCCAAGGTATTCTGTTAGGTGTATGACGAGTTCATAGAAGATTTTATTTTTTGTCAAAAGTTAGCGGAAATTGATTTTTATTGGGGTTTTTTTCACAAAGTGTCATTTTTCACTAACTTGTGACAAAAAATAAAATCTTCTATGAACTCGCCATACACCTAACGGAATACCTTGGGGTGTCTTCTTTCTAAAATGGGGTCACTTGTGGGGTTCCTATACTGCCCTGGCATTTTAGGGGCCCTAAACCGCGAGGAGTAGTCTAGAAAACAAATGCCTCAAAATGACCTGTGAATAGGACGTTGGGCCCCTTAGCGCACCTAGGCTGCAAAAAAGTGTCACACATGTGGTACCGCCATACTCAGGAAAAGTAGTACAATGTGTTTTGGGTGTATTTTTACACATACCCATGCTGGGTGGGAGAAAATTCTATGTAAATGGACAATTGTGTGTAAAAAAAAAATCAAACAATTGTCATTTACAGAGATATTTCTCCCACTTAGCATGGGTATGTGTAAAAATACACCCCAAACCACATTATACTACTTCTCCTGAGTACGGCGGTACCACATGTGTGGCACTTTTTTACACCCTAAGTACGCTAAGGGGCCCAAAGTCCAATGAGTACCTTTAGGATTTCACAGGTCATTTTGCGACATTTGGTTTCAAGACTACTCCTCACGGTTTAGGGCCCCTAAAATGCCAGGGCAGTATAGGAACCCCACAAATGACCCCATTCTAGAAAGAAGACACCCAAAGGTATTCCGTTAGGAGTATGGTGAGTTCATAGAAGATTTTATTTTTTGTCACAAGTTAGCGGAAAATGACACTTTGTGAAAAAAAACAATTAAAATCAATTTCCGCTAACTTGTGACAAAAAAATAAAAACTTCTATGAACTCACCATACTCCTAACTGAATACCTTGGGGTGTCTTCTTTCTAAAATGGGGTCATTAGTGGGGTTCCTATACTGCCCTGGCATTTTAGGGGCCCTAAACCGTGAGGAGTAGTCTTGAAACAAAAATGACCTGTGAAATCCTAAAGGTACTTATTACAGACTTTGGGCCCTTTAGCGCAGTTAGGGTGCAAAAAAGTGCCACACATGTGGTATTGCCGTACTCGGGAGAAGTAGTACAATGTGTTTTGGGGTGTATTTTTACACATACCCATGCTGGGTGGGAGAAATACCTCTGTAAATGACAATCTTTTGATTTTTTTACACACAATTGTCCATTTACAGAGTTATTTCTCCCACCCAGCATGGGTATGTGTAAAAATACACCCCAAAACACATTGTACTACTTCTCCCGAGTACGGCGATACCACATGTGTGGCACTTTTTTGCACCCTAACTGCGCTAAGGGGTCCAAAGTCCAATGAGCACCTTTAGGCTTTACAGGGGTGCTTACAATTTAGCACCCCCTAAAATGTCAGGACTTTAAACACACCCCACAAATGACCCCATTTTGGAAAGTAGACCCTTCAAGGTATTCAGAGAGGGGCATGGTGAGTCCGTGGCAGATTTCATTTTTTTTTGTCGCAAGTTAGAAAAAATGGAATTTTTTTTTTTTTTTTTGTCAAAAAGTGTCATTTTCCGCTTACTTGTGACAAAAAATAATATCTTCTATGAACTCACTATGCCTCTCAGTGAATACTTTGGGATGTCTTCTTTCCAAAATGGGGTCATTTGGGGGGTATGTATACGATCCTGGAATTCTAGCCCCTCATGAAACATGACAGGGGGTCAGAAAAGTCATAGATGCTTGAAAATGGGAAAATTCACTTTTTGCACCATAGTTTGTAAACGCTATAACTTTTACCCAAACCAATAAATATACACTGAATGGGTTTTTTTTTTTTATCCAAAACATGTTTGTCCACATTTTTCGTGCTGCATGTATACAGAAATTTTACTTTATTTGAAAAATGTCAGCACAGAAAGTTACAAAAAAATAATTCTTTTGCCAAATTTCATGTCTTTTTTGATGAATATAATAAAAAGTAAAAATCTCAGGAGCAATCAAATAGCACCAAAAGAAAGCTGTATTAGTGACAAGAAAAGGAGCCAAAATTCATTTAGGTGGTAGGTTGTATGAGCGAGCAATAAACCGTGAAAGCTGCAGTGGTCTGAATGGAAAAAAAGTGGCCGGTCCTTAAGGGGTAGAAAGCCCTAGGTCCTCAAGTGGTTAAGCATAAATGAAGAAAAGGTTATCGTGAGAAAATTATACTCACAAACGTGGGTTACCACAGAGGCAACCACTGTATAGGCAGGTGAGGAGATTAGACCTGTCCTCACTCAGGGATAAGTAGTCTCTCTCTGTAGATGCGAAAGGGGGTAGATCACACCTCCACCAGGAGTCGACACGGTATAGCAATAGGAGAACAGAGGCGCCAGCAGGATAAAAGTGGATAAAAACTTTAAAATTTGCTGGGAGGAAGCGGTGGACTTCACTCACTGAGGCGCTACACCTGCTATTGCTGAAATTCTGTCTTGTCCCCATGTTTATTGCCTGATGAAGCGGGCTGGGCCTGCGAAACGCATTGCACTGTTTTGGGGTACTAATTAATAAATGTGACTACTAGTCAGACAGTCTTTCGTGTCTGCTTTATGGAGGTAAGTTTACCGCTTCCTCCCAGCAAATTTTAAAGTTTTTATCCACTTTTATCCTGCTGGCGCCTCTTCTCCTACTGCTATATATACTACAATATTGATTGAGAATAAGTTTAAAAGCTTGCCATTTCCCTTCAGTGTCCTTCCCTTGTAGTACATTATCCCAGTTCACCAAACGTAGTGCCTGCTTGAGTTGATTGAATTCTAATTTGAGTTTCTTGAATTATTTTCTAAAATTCTTAGTTTTAGTGGCCCCGCTGCCCCGTGGCCTATCAGTCACCAGATGAAACATTATCATGTTGTGATCACTATTTCCCAAATGTTTTTGAACCTGCACATTTGATACATTATCTGGTCAGAGTCAGGTAACTGTCCTGTAGTGTTGCCAGAAATCTGCTGCTTACCAGATGTAAACATTATATGTTTATCGAACTGTACACAGTGCCTAGACTACATATATGTATTGCCATTTAAAGGACATACAAACTCCTTGAAGTTGTTGTTCACCACTGCAAGGCAAGAGTGCTATATCCACTACATCATGCTGGATGTATCTTAAAGGGGACCTAAACTGAGAAACAGGCTGTCTACATGTGGGTTTGATATGGCTGTGTAAAACTATACACCAGCGGTTCTGGATGCTTGCTTGGCTTAATTATTGCAAATTTCCTTCTGTTTTAAGAAGGCAATTACACCAAGCTTTGCTTTTTTAGTAGGAGGGATTTTTGATTCCTTTTATCCCCCTATACATTCCTAGTAGTTTGGGTCACCCTGAGCTGCTTGGTTACTCTGTTGTACTGGTACAAGCCCTATTTGATACAGCCTTATCAATCCCTGCAATGTACTGATGAGGACCAAAAGTCCGAAACAGGCTGTCTACATGTGGATTTGATATGGCTGTGTAAAACTTAAAGTGAACCTCCAGACTAAAAATCGACTCAGCAGCACTGAAAAGGCCTGGTGTTTCTTTACCCACTTGAGGACCGTGGGCTTTACCCCCTTTAAGGACCGGCCACTTTTTTTCCATTCAGACCACTGCAGCTTTCACGGTTTATTGCTCGCTCATACAACCTACCACCTAAATGAATTTTGGCTCCTTTTCTTGTCACTAATAAAGCTTTCTTTTGGTGCTATTTGATTGCTCCTGCGATTTTTACTTTTTATTATATTGATCAAAAAAGACATGAATTTTGGCAAAAAAATGATTTTTTTAACTTTCTGTGCTGACATTTTTCTAATAAAGTAAAATTTCTGTATACATGCAGCGCGAAAAATGTGGACAAACATGTTTTTGATAAAAAAAAACCATTCAGTGTATATTTATTGGTTTGGGTAAAAGTTATAGCGTTTACAAACTATGGTGCAAAAAGTGAATTTTCCCATTTTCAAGCATCTATGACTTTTCTGACCACCTGACATGTTTTATGAGGGGCTAGAATTCCAGGATAGTATAAATACCCCCCAAATGACCCCATTTTGGAAAGAAGACATCCCAAAGTATTCACTGAGAGGCATAGTGAGTTCATAGAAGATATACATTTTTGTCACAAGTTAGCGGAAAATGACAGTTTGTCACACACAAAAAAAAAAAAAGGTTTCCATTTCTGCTAACTTGTAACAAAAAAAAATGAAATCTGCCATGGACTCAACATGCCCCTCAATGAATACCTTGAAGTGTCTACTTTCCAAAATGGAGTCATTTGTGGGGTGTGTTTACTGTCCTCGCATTTTGGGGGGTGCTAATTTGTAAGCACCCCTGTAAAGCCTAAAGGTGCTCATTGGACTTTGGGCCCCTTAGCGCAGTTAGGCTGCAAAAAAGTACCACACATGTGGTATTGCCGTACTCAGGAGAAGTAGTATAATGTGTTTTGGGGTGTATTTTTACACATACCGATGCTGGGTGGGAGAAATATCTCTGTAAATGACAATTTTTTAATTTTTTTTACACACAATTGTCCATTTACAGAGAGATTTTTCCCACCCAGCATGGGTATGTGTAAAAATACACCCCAAAACACATTATACTACTTCTCCTGAGTACGGCGATACCACATATGTGGCACTTTTTTGCACCCTAACTGCGCTAAGGGGCCCAAAGTCCAATGAGTACCTTTAGGATTTCACAGGTGATTTTGAGAAATTTCGTTTCAAGACTACTCCTCACGGTTTAGGGCCCCTAAAATGCCAGGACAGTATAGGAACCCCACAAATGACCCCATTTTAGAAAGAAGACACCCCAAGGTATTCTATTAGTAGTACGGTGAGTTCATAGAAGATTTTATTTTTTGTCACAAGTTAGCGGAAAATGACACTTTGTGAAAAAAAACAATAAAAATCAATTTCCGCTAACTTGTGACAAAAAATAAAATCTTCTATGAACTCACCGTACTACTAACAGAATACCTTGGGGTGTCTTCTTTCTAAAATGGAGTCATTTGTGGGGCTCCTATACTGTCCTGGCATTTTAGGGGCCCTAAACCGTGAGGAGTAGTCTTGAAACAAAATTTCTCAAAATGACCTGTGAAATCCTAAAGGTACTCATTGGACTTTGGGCCCCTTAGCGCAGTTAGGGTGCAAAAAAATTGCCACACATGTGGTATCGCCGTACTCGGGAGAAGTAGTACAATGTGTTTTGGGGTGTATTTTTACACATACCCATGCTGGGTGGGAGAAATAACTCTGTAAATGGACAATTGTGTGTAAAAAAATCAAAAGATTGTCATTTACAGAGATATTTCTCCCACCCAGCATGGGTATGTGTAAAAATACACTCCAAAACACATTATACTACTTCTCCCGAGTACGGCGATACCACATGATTGGCACTTTTTTGCAGTCTAACTGCGCTAAGGGGCCCAAAGTCCAATGAGTACCTTTAGGATTTCACAGGTCATTTTTGCTTCAAGACTACTCCTCACGGTTTAGGGCCCCTAAAATGCCAGGGCAGTATAGGAACCCCACTAATGACCCCATTTTAGAAAGAAGACACCCCAAGGTATTCCGTTAGGTGTATGGCGAGTTCATAGAAGATTTTATTTTTTTGTCACAAGTTAGCGGAAATTGATTTTAATTGTTTTTTTTCACAAAGTGTCATTTTCCGCTAACTTGTGACAAAAAATAAAATCTTCTATGAACTCACCATACTCCTAACGGAATATGTTTGGGTGTCTTCTTTCCAGAATGGGGTCATTTGTGAGGTTCCTATACTGCCCTGGCATTTTAGGGGCCCTAAACCGTGAGGAGTAGTCTTGAAACCAAATGTCGCAAAATGACCTGTGAAATCCTAAAGGTACTCATTGGACTTTGGGCCCCTTAGCGTACTTAGGGTGTAAAAAAGTGCCACATATGTGGTACCGCCATACTCAGGAGAAGTAGTATAATGTGTTTTGGGGTGTATTTTTACACATACCCATGCTGGGTGGGAGAAATATCTCTGTAAATGACAATTGTTTGATTTTTTTTTTACGCACAATTGTCCATTTACAGAGAGATTTCTCCCACCCAGCATGGGTATGTGTAAAAATACACCCCAAAACACATTATACTACTTCTCCTGAGTACGGCAATACCACGTGTGACACTTTTTTGCAGCATAGGTGTGCTAAGGGGCCCAACGTCCTAATCACAGGTCATTTTGAGGCATTTGTTTTCTAGACTACTCCTCACGGTTTAGGGCCCCTAAAATGCCAGGGCAGTATAGGAACCCCACAAGTGACCCCATTTTAGAAAGAAGACACCCCAAGGTATTCCGTTAGGTGTATGGCGAGTTCATAGAAGATTTTATTTTTTGTCACAAGTTAGTGAAAAATGACACTTTGTGAAAAAAAAACAAAAATCAATTTCCGCTAACTTTTGACAAAAAATAAAATCTTCTATGAACTCGTCATACACCTAACAGAATACCTTGGGGTGTCTTCTTTCGAAAATGGGGTCACTTGTGGGGTTCCTATACTGCCCTGGCATTTTAGGGGCCCTAAACCGTGAGTAGTCTGGAAACCAAATGTCTCAAAATGACTGTTCAGGGGTATAAGCATCTGCAAATTTTGATGACAGGTGGTCTATGAGGGGGCGAATTTTGTGGAACCGGTCATATGCAGGGTGGCCTTTTAGATGACAGGTTGTATTGGGCCTGATCTGATGGATAGGAGTGCTAGGGGGGTGACAGGAGGTGATTGATGGGTGTCTCAGGGGGTGGTTAGAGGGGAAAATAGATGCAATCAATGCACTGAGGAGGTGATCGGAAGGGGGTCTGAGGGGGATCTGAGGGTTTGGCCGAGTGATCAGGAGCCCACGCGGGGCAAATTAGGGCCTGATCTGATGGGTAGGTGTGCTAGGGGGTGACAGGAGGTGATTGATGGGTGTCTCAAGGTGTGATTAGAGGGGGGAATAGATGCAAGCAATGCACTGGCGAGGTGATCAGGGCTGGGGCCTGAGGGCATTCTGAGGGTGTGGGCGGGTGATTGAGTGCCCTAGAGGCAGATAGGGGTCTAATCTGATAGGTAGCAGTGACAGGGGGTGATTGATGGGTCATTAGTGGGTGTTTAGGGTAGAGAACAGATGTAAACACTGCACTTGGGAGGTGATCTGACGTCGGATCTGCGGGCGAACTATTGGTGTGGGTGGGTGATCAGATTGCCCGCAAGGGGCAGGTTAGGGGCTGATTGATGAGTGGCAGCGACAGGGGGTGATTGATGGATGATTGACAGGTGATCAGTGGGTTATTACAGGGAAGAACAGATGTAACTAATGCACTGGCGAATTGATAAGGGGGGGGTCTGAGGGCAATCTGAGCGTGTAGGTGGGTGATTGGGTGCCCGCAAGGGGCAGATTAGGGTCTGATCTGATGGGTAACAGTGACAGGTGGTGATAGGGGGTGATTGATGGGTAATTAGTGGGTGTTTAGGGTAGAGAACAGATGTAAACACTGCACTTAGGAGGTGATCTGACGTCGGATCTGCGGGCGATCTATTGGTGTGGGTGGGTGATCAGATTGCCCGCAAGGGGCAGGTTAGGGGCTGATTGATGGGTGGCAGTGACAGGGGCTGATTGATGGGTGATTGACAGGTGATTGACAGGTGATCGACAGGTGATCAGGGTGATAGATGCATACAGTACACGGGGGGGGGGGGGGTCTGGGGAGAATCTGAGGGGTGGGGGGATGATCAGGAGGAGGCAGGGGGCAGGGGGGGGGATAAAAAAAAATAGCGTTTACAGATAGTGACAGGGAGTGATTGATGGGTGATTAGGGGGGTGATTGGGTGCAAACAGGGGTCTGGGGGGTGGGTAGGGGGGGTCTGAGGGGTGCTGTGGGCGATCTGGGGCAGGGGGGGAGAAATCAGTGTGGTTGGGTGCGACATAGGGTGGCTGCAGCCTGCCCTGGTGGTCCCTCGGACATTGGGATCACCAGGGCAGGAGGCAGCCTGTATAATACACTTTGTAAACATTACAAAGTGTATTATACACTTTGTATGCGGCGATCGCAGGGTTAACATCCCGCCGGCGCTTCCGTATGGCCGGCGGGATGTTGCGGCGGGTAAGCGGAGACAGGCGCCGGCGGAGGATCGCGTCACGGATGACGCGATTGCTCCGCACATGCCCCTACAAGGACCGCCGCCATTTGTCAATACGGCGGTCCATGCGGGGTCCACTTCCTGGCCGCCAATTGTCAATACGGCGGTCGGGAAGTGGTTAACAGTTTCACAGCATCAGAACTTTCTTTCTATTATACAAGCCTCATTTTTAGCTGCACAGAAGAAAACTGCCCGGGCAGTTTTCCCCTTATGCTGTGCAAAGCATGATGGGTTTTCTGATGTTGTTGTTCTCGTTCTGCTGTTTTGGTGCAATTTTTTTTTTTTTACATTTTGAATTTGACATTTGAAGCCTAGTGCATGCAGCTTGGAGGGGTGATCAGGAAACTGGACAGTTGGGACGGTGTCTCATGCTCCCTGTCACCTCCTTTCAACCAAAATGATGGCAGCCCCCATGAATCACAAACTTTTGCCTGTTCTTTTAAAACAGGGTGGGTAAAAGATTATATTACCTATATATTATCTATTCTAATTAACATAACTAATGTAACTTAATGACAGTATGTTTGTTTAGGCTGAAGTTCCCCTTTAAAGCTATAGGCTTGCTATACACCAGCGATTCTGGATGCTTGCTTGGCTTAACAAGGGCGAAAAGGGATAATTTGCATATTCAGTGGTAGTGCATTGTGGGTAACCACAAATGTTCACTTATAACTGAATGATTGCAAATTTCCTTCTGTTTTAAGAAGACAAATTACACCAAGCTTTGCTTTTTTTAGTAGGAGGGCTTTTTGGTTCCTTTTATCCCCCTATACATTCCTAGTAGTTTGGGTCACCCTGAGCTGCTTGGTTACTCTGCTAAACTAAGAAAGATTTGGATTTTTCCTTTTAAAATACCAGTTGCCTGACTCTCCTGCTGATCCTGTGTCTCTAATACTTTCAGCCACAGTCCCTAAACAAGCATGTAGATCAGGTGCTCTGATTGAAGTCAGACTGGATTAGCTGCATTCTTGTTTCAGGTGTGTGATTCAGCCACTACTGCAGCCAAAGAGATCAGCAGGACTGACAAGTAATTTGTATTGTTTAAAAGGAAACATCCATATCCCTCTCAGTTAAGGTTCCCTTTAAGCCCGCCTGGACTCAATGAAGAGTTCTCCTTTATTTGCTTCCTGCCGCATTGATGCCTTACTAATATGGGTTCTTGATTGTCCCTTGTCGTACTTCTTTATTTATCTTTTTTCCCATATTGATATGAGTGTTTTTTGGCTTTTTATCATTGTTTGCATTCAATTGTATATTGATTTTTTTTTTAAACGTATTTTATTGCACATTTGTCATTACAAGTTATAAAAACTGGACATTGTTAAAGATGATATTACATCACATATCACAAGTCACTGTACAATGAGCATTCAGACATTTGCGCATTTTCTGAAATTTTCACCCAACCCCGCTTGCCCTCCCCCCCCCCCCCACCCTTCCCCAACCTCATCTACTACTACCTATCTCATCGGGTATTATTAACCTAACTACATCTCCGTATGTTCATTTATACATGTATCTATCATTTTAACTCCCTGATCTTACTATTTCAAGTTTCCCTAGACTACCAAGTAGTTGTTCCTTGCAATACCATGATGTGTATTTAAAGGGATCCATGAGTGCAGCTATCCCTTCATCTGTGTAGAAAAATTCTACGTATCGTCGCCAAGTAGTAAAGAACTTTTTTGTTTTTTTCTCTTTATGTGCCAATGTCAAGATTTTTTCTCTATCAAACAGGAATCTTAGCTCTTTTTTTAGCTCGCCCAAGGATGGGGTAGTAGGGTATATCCACCGATTAAATATAACTTTTCGCGCTGCTATGAGTGTTATGTGGACTAAATCTGTTGGTTTCATATTTCTGGTACCCTCTTTTTCTGTATCATACCAATTAAACAGCAGCATCCATGGATCCCTTCTCACATCTCGCCTGCACATTCTTTTAATAAGTTTACAGACCTTGGTCCAAAATACCACTATCCTTGGACATTTCCCACATACAATGGTATATATTTGCGAACTGAGTTTTACATTTAGGGCATTGAGGCACATATTCTGGGTTGGGTGGTGGATTTCTGTACCTGATATCAAATGCATATTTTGCCTTATGTAGAAACAATAAATGTGATTCTCTCCATACCTCATATGTTATCAATTGCCTTATAACTTCATTTCCCCCTAATATTTTCTTAGATGTATCCTTGTCTTTCAAGGTTTTTTCCCAGCTCTTAAAACTAGAATGCGCTGTTTGCTCTTGGCGCCATGTACATATATCTTTATATAACATAGAGAGTGATACTTCCTTATTTCCAGGTTTTATTAGTTTGTCAAACTGGGTATTTTCTAATATAGGGGCTAGATCCTTCAGTACAGAGGAGCAATAGGAGAGAATTTGTGCGTAATATAGGAAATGTGTATTCGGTATGTTGAATTTTTGTCTTATTTCCGCAAAGGTGAGTAATCTTTTTTCTCTTAAATTGCAGATGTGGCCTAACATAGTTATTCCATGCGCTTCCCAAAGCAGGAATCCTTTATGTTGAATGGCGGGAGGGAATACAGGGTTACCCCATAGTGACATGTATTTTGACAGCTGAAAAGGCAGCTTGAGCATTTTCCTAACCTCTCTCCATGCTAAAATCGTGTCCCGGAGTACCACATTATGCTTGATTCTCTTTGGAGGATTTCTATACTTAGTGTGCATTATTCCCTTCAGCGTCCATGGTTCCACCATTTCCATCTCTATTTCAATATTTGAAAATGTGCTAGTCTCATCTATCCAGTCCTTTATGTGCCGGATAAGACATGCTAAATTATATGTTCTAACGTTTGGAACGCTTAACCCTCCCAATGTTTTGGGTAGCTGTAATTTATGTAATGCTATCCTATGTCGTTTCCCTCTCCACATAAATTCCGTAAAGGCTTTTTGTAATCGCTGTATATCTTTATGCTTGATTAACATAGGGATATTTTGCATAGGATATAGGGTTTTTCCAAAAGATACCATTTTGAGTAAACCAGCTCTTCCAGTCAGGTTCAAAGGGAGGTCTTTCCACGTCTAAATTTGTTTAATTATTTTATCAATCAGAGTGGAAAAATTTAAATCGTAAATTTCCTGTGGGGTTCTGGCTAGAAATATCCCTAGGTATTTTAACTTATTACCTGCTATTTTAATAGATTGGGACTCCGCCCATCTGCTATCTGTGCGTTTGGATAAAAAGAATAATTCTGATTTATCTTTATTCACCTTAAATCCAGTGAATCCCTCAATTTCATCAAAAAATCCCATTATTGCTCCCATTTGTTCTTGTGGTTTGTCTAAAAATAAGAGGAGATCATCTGCAAATAAAGCTTGTTTTATTTCTGTTCCCTCTAGTTTTATCCCCCTTATTAATATGTCCATTCCTTTTGATATAGGTTCCATTGCTAAATTAAAAAGCAGTGGCGACAATGGGCAGCCTTGTCTAGTGCCTGAAGCTAGCGCAAAACCCTGGGATAGGAATCCTGGTAATTGTATCTTAGCGCTTGGCCTAGTGTATATTGTTCTTATATATTGCAAAAAGTTTCCCCTAAATCCCATTGTTTCCATTGTATCATACAACCACCCTCTATTTACATTATCAAAAGCTTTCTCCATATCCACACTTAGTATTGCACTGTCCTTATACGTTCTGGGGAATGCTCTTGCTTGTTCCAGCACCAGCAGAACCTTACGAGTGTTCGCTACAGATGATCTCCCCTTTATGAACCCCACCTGATTAGATGATATTAATTTGGGCATTATTTCAGACAGCCGGTCTGCCATTATTTTAGATAATATTTTGATGTCTTGATTTATCAATTGTATGGGTCTATAAGACTCGGTAAGAGTCAGGTCTCTACCCTGCTTTGGGAGTATTTTTATATACGCCAAATTCGCTGATTCGAGGTAAGTTTTTCCCTCCAGGATTGCATTGTATAGTTTTGTAAGTGTTTCTGATATATCTTTTTTTAGTAATTTAAAAATTTCAGAGGAATACCCATCCGGGCCAGGGGCTTTTCCACACGCTAAATTTTTAATCGTGGCTTCCACTTCGAGAGCTGTAACCGGTGCATTTAAATATGACAGGTCATCTTGATTGATTGTGGGTAACTTAAATTTTTTTAGAAATTTTTGGGCCATCTCTCGATCATAATCCGGTTTTTGATATAGCTTTGTGTAATACTCTTGGAATAAATTTAACACCGATGCAGGATCAGAGTATAATTCTGTGCTTCCTGTTCCTTTCCTAAGGATTGGTATGGGTGTGCCTACATATGGGGGTCGTGATAATTTCGCCAGCAATTTTCCAGATTTGTTGCCGTATTGATAAAATTTGGCAGCTAGTCTATTCCTTGTATATAGTTCCCTCCTATGTAGCCAATAATCATAATTACTTTTCTCTTCCACCCACCTGTCTCTATCTTTTTTTGTTCCTGAATCTTTATAACTATTGTAAGCATTTCTGACTTTTTCGACTGCCAGGTTATATTCCTGCTGGGTGATCTTTTTCCTTTGTGCTAAATGATTTATTATCCGCCCTCTAAGGACTGCCTTTGCCGCGTCCCAAAATAATGTCCTGTCTTTCGCATGCTGTTTATTTAAATCTACATATTCCATCCACCAGTTTTTTAATTCCCCTGCAAAGCTTTCATCCTCGTATAGGTACCCTGGAAATCTCCATACAAAGTCTTTTCCCCTTGGAATGTTATCCGCTAATGTTAAAGCCACCGGGCTATGATCGGAAATGACCATATCTAGAATATCTGCATGTATTATTTTGTTTGCACAGCTAGCATCTATGAATATGTAGTCAATCCTTGACATTGTGTGATGGACCGCAGAGAAATGCGTATATTCCCTATCAATTGGATGTAACAGGCGCCAAGTATCTACCAATTTATTGTTTTCCATTAATTGATAAAGGGCTCTGTCTCGTTGGCTAGGCTTTTTCCTAAGGTTATGCCCTTGTCTATCTTCTAGTACATGCGCCACACTGTTGAAATCTCCCCCCACTATACAATTTGTAAGTGGTCTGGCCGCCAATGTTTCGTTTAGTGTTTGAAAGAAAACTGCATTTTCTTGATTTGGTCCATACACATTGACAATATCATACGTCTCATCTCGAATTTTTAATTGCAAAATGGATAATCTTCCCTGATCGTCTGTCTTATGTGTTATGACTTCACAATCCAAGTTTTTGTGAATAAGCGTCAGTACCCCTGCTTTTCTTCCCACAGCTGCTGATCCCAAACACTTCCCTACCCATAATTTCTGCATATATTTAAATTGATCTCCATGTAAGTGAGTCTCTTGCAGCAAAGCTATATCAGCCTTTATTCTTTTAAGATGTTTCAGTATTTTTGCCCTCTTGCATGGAGATCTAAGGCCCTTTACATTCCATGTGATTATCTTAACCATTTTCCTTCAGATCAATCTTAATCAGGATATTGTTAGAATATAAAATTCGTATTAGTACATATGGAGCGTATACTTTAACTCTTACTTGAATCCCCGATGAGGTATTCTGGCCAACTGGGCCATACATAACATAAAAAAACAAAACTTTTACCCTTCTGAACATATCTACTGTTCTTTTTACCCCTACGTAGATCGTGAGTTTCAACGTCCATCATTGACTTCTCTTCTTCCCCGAACGGACTCACCCCTCCGCAGCTTCTCCCCCCCCCCCCTTCCCCAGAACTTTGCTCAGGTTGTCCTTCTTATCTTAAAAGTTCTTATAGTGGTAAGAAAAAAAGAGAACAAACAACCACATAGAGCTCCGAGCAGGTTATGCTGCTGTCTGTTCATGAGACCCCCTTGTTACTGAACAAAAAATGAAGCGTTATTGAAGACAAACACTTTCAAGTGCGCTCATTTATATCGTCTTCCTCATTTTCCGAACGGAGTGAGCTGTCGCCATTATGCTTTTGTGACGCATGTTTTTCTGCTCGCGGCGAACGTTGCGGCGAAGATGTGTCCTTGTGGGTCAAGCCCTGTAGGAAATCTTCAGCTTCTCCTTGCGTTTTAAAGAACCACGTGTTATCTTCCCTATCCGTGACTTTCAACAAGGCCAGGTAAAGTAGTGCAAATCTCAGGTTCATCTTGTAAAGGGATGTACAAACTTTACTAAATAGTTTCCTCTTTCTGGACACTTCTGCGGAGAAGTCTTGAAATACTAGTATGGTGTTATTTTTAAACATCACTTTTTCCTTCCTGGCTTTGTATGTTGTCAAGATGGTTGCCTTGTCTTCGTAGTCTAGGTAGCGTACCATTACGATTCTAGGTCTGCTAAGGGGGGCTCCTTCTTTAGTTTTAAGCGGCCCCACCCTGTGTGCCCTCTCAGCTTTGCATGAGCGGTCTATGCCCAGTATTTGTGCAAGAGTCTGCTCGCAGAATTCTTTCAGCTGTGGAGCCGTTACTGATACTGGCAGGCCCGCTACCCTTAAATTGTTTCGCCGCGACCTATTTTCGAGGTCGTCTATTTTCTCCGCAGATTGACCATTTTGCTTTATCACATCTCTAAGCTTTGTGTTAACTTTCTCCAACTCGTCCTCACAGAGTGAGAGCCTTTTTTCCGCCTCCGTGACCCTGCTTGTACATGCCACCATGTCTGCTTTCAGGTCTCCCATAGTGCGTTTAATAGAGTCCTCGATCAGTTCCGAGAGACAGGGAGATAGGTGGGTAACCACCTCCTTGGCCAGGTGCACATAATCAATAACGGGTACCTGTGATGTTTGTGAGCTTTCCGGCCAGTCTGTATCAGAGTCTCGGCTGCCTTCTTCCGACGCCATCTTGGCTTGCCTCATGGGCCTCGCTGTGTCTTGCTTTGCTGTTGAGCGCGTTAAATATCGCTCCATCGGTTCTCACTCCAAGCTCCTGGGCTACTGCTCACTCACGTCAGGGTAGTCAGGGTTGCGGGGGTCCCTTGTATCTGAGCTGGGGGGAGAGAATCCCTTCTCTTAGAGGAGCGCTGCCGCGGACGTCCTGCTGCTCGGGCGCCGGAACCGGAAGTCTGTATATTGATTTTAAGTATATGAGCATGTTCTTATATTCATGGTTGAGGTTTTTGGTGTATCACTTGTGTGAGATTTCACTCCTGCAGGCAAACACCGCAGAGAGAATGGTGCAGTTGCACTTAGCTGCAGTTGCACTTGTGATTGATTCTGTGTGATTGGTTTTAAGGTCTCTTCAGTTTTATCACTATTTAACAAATGCACTTGTTTTGCATTTTTATTGTTTTTGAATTGCCACTATAATTGTTCTTGGGGCCGGGTGAGCAGCTGTGTACACCAACTATTCGGATGTTTGGGTCTATAAAACACATTTTATGGTCACTTCATGCACTTTTTTAGATTTAGTCCATCCTGCTTGATCGACGTAAGTTTGGTCATCTCAAGCTATTATTGCATGCACACTTTTTATTTGCACAGTTTGATTGTTGCTTATAGTAAGGATTATTGAGTTGGTGATTTGCTTATTTACTTAATTTTCCATTTATATTGTACTGATATATCTCTAGAATGTATACTTACCTTGGCTGGTTATAGCTACATATGGTGGAATGGTGCAAGAAGGCATGGACACTTTAAGGATGAACAACAGACAAGAATGAATTTTGCACGGGCACTTTGTCATCTTTTTATGGATCGTTATTGCCGGGGGTTTTTTTCTTCACTTTTTTAATTAAATTGTTACTGTTTTATAAAAGTTGGGACAGGGGACAACAAAAGCCTGAAAAAGTTGAAATCCTAATGAAACAACATCTTACAACTAATTGGATTAATTGTCAACAGGTTGGAAAAAAAGCCTCCAATGGAGGCTGAGTCTCTCAGACCCCGAATTACATCTCCCTCCGAGTTGTGTCATTCAGCTCTTCCCGCATCGAACTGAGCGGCGCCAAAATAATATGCACCCTTTTTTTTTGATATATGATAATAAATATTGTGATACCTGTTTAATGTACGTGTAGTGCTGCTTTTGGGCCAAAAAGTTTTTGCATATGGTTGTGATTTCCCTTTTGGGGCTAATGAGACCATGGCCCATATGCAATTAACTTTTTCACATGAGATATCTCCTATGAGATAATTTTCATCTTCTCTTTAAACTAACTTTTCAGCATTTTCCAATTGAAAAAACAAAAGTGAGTGAAAAAGTTACATAGTTACATAGTTATTTTGGCTGAAAAAAGACATACGTCCATCGAGTTCAACCAGTACAAAGTACAACTCCAGCCCGTCCCCCACATACCCCTGTTGATCCAGAGGAAGGCGAAAAAACCCCCACCAGGCATGGTCCAATTAGCCCCAAATGGGAAAAATTCCTTCCTGACTCCAGATGGCAATCAGATAAAATCCCTGGATCAACATCATTAGGCATAACCTAGTAATTGTAGCCATGGATGTCTTTCAACGCAAGGAAAGCATCTAAGCCCCCTTTAAATGCAGGTATAGAGTTTGCCATAACGACTTCCTGTGGCAATGCATTCCACATCTTAACCACTCTTACTGTAAAGAACCCTTTCCTAAATAAATGGCTAAAACGTTTTTCCTCCATGCGCAGCTCATGTCCTCTAGTCCTTTGAGAAGGCCTAGGGACAAAAAGCTCATCCGCCAAGCTATTATATTGCCCTCTAATGTATTTATACATGTTAATTAGATCTCCTCTAAGGCGTCTTTTCTCTAGACTAAATAAACCCAGTTTATCTAACCTTTCTTGGTAAGCGAGACCTTCCATCCCACGTATCAATTTTGTAGCTCGTCTCTGCACCTGCTCTAAAACTGCAATATCTTTTTTGTAATGTGGTGCCCAGAACTGAATTCCATATTCCAGATGTGGCCTTACTAGAGAGTTAAACAGGGGCAATATTATGCTAGCATCTCGAGTTTTTATTTCCCTTTTAATGCATCCCAAAATTTTGTTCGCTTTAGCTGCAGCGGCTTGGCATTGAGTACAATTATTTAACTTGTTGTCGATGAGTACTCCTAAGTCCTTCTCCAAGTTTGATGTTCCCAACTGTATCCCATTTATTTTGTATGGTGCTAGACCATTGGTACGACCAAAATGCATGACTTTACATTTGTCAACATTGAATTTGAACTGCTATCAAATTTTGTTTTGAGCATTTTCTTGCTTGCTCGTGACCTAAAATGCGTTTTATGACAAGGTGTGAAAATATCACCTAGGAGAAAACTCAGGAGAAAAAGTGAATTGCATATGGGCCCATGCCTTGTAAGAGTTTTTTGCCTATTTTGGATCAACAGGAATATGTGAGGGGGCAGGCTAGTGATGTACATTGTGTAAAATAATATCAAAGCGCTATAGCTGATGCAAAAATAAAACGTCCCAACGGAGTGCGCTACCACAAGATCCGGCAAGACCTAAAAACTTGTACACAATCGCTTAAGTCCACATAAACATCAATCAGGAGTTCTCATATGCCGTTCTTATATGCAGTTTCTTGATCTCTTGTGCCACCATCACCATGGACACCCGACAGTAAACAGACTCACCAGATGTATTGGCCACTGCTAGACTGGCCAACCATGCACAAATCCAGGAGCCTCAGTACTTCAGGATCCTGGTACCGCTGTGATGCTGTCCTTTTAGACCACCATCATTCTCCACATTATCCATGCAAAGTACCTTAAAGAAATATCCTGCATAGCGTAACTCCGTATAAAACGTAAAACTTTAATTATAAAATTGCACTCACATGCTCCAAAAGGTATTGCACATATAGAGTTTTACGGGCTCTCCCACGTTGCCTGGCAGGGCACAGCTTGTGTTGGGTCCTCCAGCTCCCCCTCCACTCAGCTTGCAGACACCACCGCCTCCACCGGCCGTTCAATTCCTGGTATGTCCAACCTCCCGCCCGATCGATTTCGTCACTCCCTCGTGACTCATCAGGGGCACGGGAGTTGGACTCATTACCAGGGTTCATATATCCTTTTCCTCAATGCTGATTGGCTGCTTCCGTCCGCGTCATACGTGTCAAGACGTACGTGTGATCACATGTTTCCTTCCATCTCTATCGATTGGTCGCGTCCGCACGCACTACATGCGTCATTACGTCCGCGTTTGGCCACCATTTTCCGCATCATACGCGTCACCATATACGCATCATCCATCCGCGTCACATGCGTCAGTACGTACGCGTCATCACATGTTGTCTCTCGAGCTGCACTTATTGGCTGCCTTTATTTTGACTAGTTTGCAAGCTGATTGATTGCCCACATCCCCACTTCCTGTTTACAGGTCTCCCCCCCCCCCCCCCCCCCATTTTACCTCAGTTAGCCGTCCATGTGGGTGCATTCCACACTTAGGGCAACTGTATTCAGTGCAAGGAATATCCTTATTACAAGGAATGTGGGTAAAGCTTGTTGCCATCGGGGTCACCCCTTCATACACTCGTACCTTACAGCCCACCCTGCAAAGGGGAAGGCCCGTTCACATCTGTCCACATTTCATTACATACATAATCAATTAAAAGGAACCCCCTAAATAGGCTCACACTATCCACTGATTTTTTTACCATACATAATCAGTTAAAAAAAAAACCCAAAACAAGCTCATATTGTCCTCATATGTCTTATATGACCTTTATATACCTCCTGTTGTTCTCTTAACCACTTGAGGACCCACCCTTTACCCCCCTTAAGGACCAGCGCTGGTTTGATTGATCTGTGCTGGGTGGGCTCTGCAGCCCCCAGCACAGATCAGGGTGCAGGCAGGGAGATCAGATTGCCCCCCTTTTTTCCCCCCTATGGGGATGATGTGCTGGGGGGGTCTGATCTCTCCTGCCTGCTGTGGGTGGCGGGGGGGGGCACCTCAAAGCCCCCCTCCGCGGCGACATTCTCCCCCCTCCCTCTCCTACCTGCTCCCCCGGGAGATCTGGGCTGCACAGGACGCTATCCGTCCTGTGCAGCCAGTGACAGGACGTCCCCTGTCACATGGCGGCGATCCCCGGCCGCTGATTGGCCGGGGATCGCCGATCTGCCTTACGGCGCTGCTGCGCAGCAGCGCCGTACAAATGTAAACAAAGCGGATTATTTCCGCTTGTGTTTACATCTAGCCTGCGAGCCGCCATCGGCGGCCCGCAGGCTATTCACGGACCCCCCGCCGTGATTTGACAGGAAGCAGCCGCTCGTACGAGCGGCTGCTTCCTGATTAATTAGGCTGCAGCTGGCGACGCAGTACTGCGTCGCTGGTCCTGCAGCTGCCACTTTGCCGACGCACGTTATGAGTGTGCGGTCGGCAAGTGGTTAAATCATCAACATACTATCAGTTGTCAGCTATAAAACAATTGAGATCCAGGTCAATGTTCAACCCTCCCGGTTGCAAACTCCCAAGCCCATATAGCCACCTTGTCTCTTTCCTGGATATATGTCGTACCTTATGGCAACCCCTCCTCCCATATTCCATCTTCTCAAGGCCAGAAAAATGTAGCCCCCCCCCCCCGGATTACATTGGTGGTGGGTTCTGAAACACTATGTCCTCCAAACCCCTTCTTAATATTCCTGATATGTTCCATCACCCTAGATTTTAGTGCCCTGGTAGTTCTGCCTACGTATTGTTTCCCACACCCACACCATAACAGGTATACCACCCCCACTGTGTTACATGTGATGTTCTGTAATATCTTGAACTTTGCCCCATTTGCATAAGATGTAACCTAATTTATCTTGCTGCCCTTAGCCTCTTCACATGCCTTGCACCCCCTACATGGAAAAAACCCCTTTTGGTGCCAGAAGGCTTCCTTTTTATTCTTAGGCCCCTCCACCAGGCTGGGTGCCAGTATCTGTTTCAAATTAGGGGCCCTTTTGTATATGAACTGGGGCCTCTCTGGCAAGATCTTCTGGAGTGGTCTATCCTCTTTCAATATATGCCAATATCTCCTGACTGCATCCTCCATTTCTCTATGCTGGCTGGAGAATTCTGTAACAAATAGGACCACATACTTCGTGCCCTCTTGTGTTCTTCCCCCCCTAATCAACCTACCCCTGTCTTTCTTCCCTATTTCAATCACCTCTTTATATAGCTCTTCTTCCCTGTACCCTTTTTCTTTAAACCTTTCCACCAACGTGTGTGATTGTTGCATATAATCCTCCACCCTGCTACAATTCCTGCAAATACGTGTGAATTGTCCCCTTGGGACCGCCTTCAACCATTGTGAATAATGGCAGCTTTTTGTGGACAAATATCCATTCCTATCCGTGCTTTTGAAAAACGTACGTGTAATAAAGTGCCCATCTTGTTTCTCTATTTCAATATCCAAAAAATGTATAATTTTAGTGTCACATTCCATCTCAAGTTTTATATTCAGATCATTGTGATTCAAATCCTCCTGGTCGTCCCATAATAAGCGGGATTGGATCTATAACCCACAGGGTGGGACAGTACATAGATTTTTTCCTGCAGCCACTGAGCCTATAGGGATTAACTGATCCTTAGCAACTGGGCCTAGCACTATTTTAGGGTGTTACAGCCTGTGAGGGTAATGGCACTGTTTATATTATGCTATGATTTTACTACAATCTTTCTGTGAACGCTATCTAATTCTTATGGTATGATCTGCGCTTCTGTGAACTCTTGATTTTACTACAATCTGTGAATATTCTGAAGTGCTGCAATACTTTGCATTTTTACTATATCTAAGTGGCTGGCTTTGTATATTCCATGAATTAGTCTGCTCTCCACTGGCTCATATCTGTGGCTCCATGCTAATTTGTCCCTAACACCTATAGACAATTGAGCTGCTTCCTGCTTAATTACCTGAGTTGTACTGTGATCTGCTACAGGCTGAGCACTCAGTCCCTCACCTGCATCAGTCAGTCTACAATCAGGCCTGCTAAGCATAGGCTTACTATATAAATGCAGCTCTAAGTCGATTTAGACCTTGGTTGATTTATGCACCGGTATTTCAAAGTATACCGGTTTCTAAGTACAAAGAGAACGACCGAATTAGACCAGAATTAAGCCAGAAGAGATCAGAAAGAACAGACACAAGACTTTAGCAATCTGATTTTATGGTTAATGCAATAATGTTGTCTCTGCTCCTCATGATTAGCCTGCTTTCCCCTGCTATTCTCAAATCGGTACACTCACTGCATCCTCCTGCTGTCAGCAACGCTCTACATTTCTCCCTCTCTTTTATCATCTCCACAGGTTGCCTCTCACGAAACTTTCCTATTCATACAACCTCGCTATACATTTCATGCTCCTTCTACCCATAAATCTAAATCCCACCCTATCCTCTGATCTCTCTGCCTCCTACTTCTCCTTGCTGCAGGTGACATTTCACCAAACCCCGGACCCTCTCTGCCGGCTCGCTCCTCACTCTTACACTCTAATCACACTGCTAACAGCCAACCACATGCACATCGAAACTGCAACAACCTTATTAATATTTCTCTTCTCCCCCCTCCTCCCCCACCTATCTCTGCTGCTCTCTGGAATGCCCGCTCAGTCTGCAACAAACTTCCTTTCATCCATGACCTTTTCAATTCTACCGCCTTCACCTTCTTTGGGGTCACAGAAACATGGCTGACTCCTTCTGACACGGTCTCACCTGCCGCCCTCTCTTATGGGGGATTCCACTTTAGTCACACGCCTAGAAGTGGGAATAAACATGGCGGTGGTGTGGCCATTCTTTTCTCTGATAGATGCTCCTTCAAGCCACTCACCCCCATTCCTTCTCTTTCTCTACCTTCCTTTGAAGTCCATGCAGTTCATCTATACTCTCCCTCTAACCTCCAGATCGCAATAATCTACCGCCCTCCTGGCCCTGCTTCTTTCTTCCTAGATCACTTCTCTGCATGGCTCCTCAAGTTCCTGTCCTCCGAAATGCCTACCATCATTATGGGTGACTTTAACATTCATGTTGACACCAACAATTCTGCTGCCACTAAACTTCTGTCACTTACTTCCTCCTACGGCCTGTCTTAGTGGTCCACTGCTCCAACTCACTCTAATGGTCATACACTTGACCTCATATTTACTTGTCTCTGTTCTATCACTGATTTTACTAATACTCCTCTCCCGCTCTCTGATCATAACTTACTAAACTTCTCTCTCTCCCTCTGTCTTCCTACCACGCTGCTTCAAGCACGCTCACACATACGCAGGAACTACTGCAACATAGACATGCAATCTGTCTCTGATGCCCTGGCACCTCTCCTCACACAACCATTCACTGACCCTGACTCAGCAGCTGCATACTACCACAGCTCAATCACGCAAGTCATGGATGCAATCGCACCCCTCACCAATGTCCGCCCACACCGTGTCAATCGCCAACCCTGGCTGACCAAAGCTACTAAACAGCTAAAGGGGTGCTCTAGGGTAGCTGAACAGCGTTGGAGAAAAACCAATACTAAAGGGATTTCATTTCTTACAAAAAAGCATTGAATAAGTTTAAAACCGCTCTCTCTTTGGAAAAACAGTCATATTTTTCCTCCCTCATATCCTCCCACTTGCACAATCCAAAGCGCCTGTTCAGTACTTTCAACACCCTTCTCCGTCCACCCCCTCCTCCTCCTTCTTCATGCTTATCAGCTGAAGAATTTTCAACATACTTTACAGATAAAATTGCAAAAATCCGTAGTGTGTTTTCCATGCAGACATCAAACTCCATCTCCACTCCTCTTGTTGAC
This sequence comes from Hyperolius riggenbachi, assembly GCF_040937935.1. Taxonomy (NCBI): domain Eukaryota; kingdom Metazoa; phylum Chordata; class Amphibia; order Anura; family Hyperoliidae; genus Hyperolius; species Hyperolius riggenbachi. The sequence goes on along the minus strand of NC_090646.1, from coordinate 325,073,402 downwards.
TGCTCTCTTTCCAGTTTCTCTCCACTCTCCGAACATTCTCTCTTATCTCCAAATCCCATCTAACCACCTGTTCTTTGGATCCTATCCCATCACATCTCATTCCACAGCTATCCACATCCCTCATCCCTGCCCTAACATCGCTGTTTAACCTATCCCTCTCGACTGGATTTTTTCCATCCACACTCAAGAAGACTGTTGTAACACTCAAGAAGGCTGTTGTAACACCACTACTTAAAAAACCATCTCTAGACCCCACCGAACTTGCTAACTACCGCCCAGTGTCACTTCTCCTATTTGCATCTAAATTACTTGAACGCCACATTTATGCTGAACTAAGTCAGTATTTATCTGTAAATTCCTTGCTTGATCAGTTCCAGTCTGGCTTCCGGCCAAACCACTCCACAGAAACAGCCCTCACCAAAGTAGCCAATGATCACTTCACAGCTAAATCCAAAGGCAATTATTCTATACTCATCCTGTCATCAGCATTCGACACTGTCGACCACACTCTACTCCTACAGATCCTTTCATCTATAGGAAAAAAGGACCTCGCTCTCTCCTGGATATCTTCCTACCTCTCTGGAAGGTCTTTCACTGTTTCTTATTCAGATCAGGCCTCCTCTTCACATCCTCTCTCTGTAGGGGTACCTCAACGCTCTGTCCTCGGTCCCCTCCTCTTCTCCATCTACATGCATGGTCTTGGTAACTTAATCACGTCATTTGGTTTTCAATACCACCTACAGTGGCTTGCAAAAGTATTCGGCCCCCTTGAAGTTTTCCACATTTTGTCACATTACTGCCACAAACCTGAATCAATTTTATTGGAATTCCACGTGAAAGCCCAATACAAAGTGGTGTACACGTAATAAGTGGAACGAAAATCATACATTATTCCAAACATTTTTTACAAATCAATAACTGCAAAGTGGGGTGTGCGTAATTATTCAGCCCCCTGAGTCAATACTTTGTAGAACCACCTTTTGCTGCAATTACAGCTGCCAGTCTTTTAGGGTATGTCTCTACCAGCTTTTCACATCTAGAGACTGAAATCCTTGCCCATTCTTCTTTGCAAAACAGCTCCAGCTCAGTCAGATTAGACGGACAGCGTTTGTGAACAGCAGTTTTCAGATCTTGCCACAGATTCTCGATTGGATTTAGATCTGGACTTTGGGCCATTCTAGCACATGGATATGTTTTGTTTTAAACCATTCCATTGTTGCCCTGGCTTTATGTTTAGGGTCGTTGTCCTGCTGGAAGGTGAACCTCCGCCCCAGTCTCAAGTCTTTTGCAGACTCCAAGAGGTTTTCTTCCAAGATTGCCATGTATTTGGCTCCATCCATCTTTATATCAACTTTGACCAGCTTCCCTGTCCATGCTGAAGAGAAGCACCCCCAGAGCATGATGCTGCCACAACCATATTTGACAGTCGGGATGGTGTGTTCAGAGTGATGTGCAGTGTTAGTTTTCTGCCTCACATAGAGTTTTGCATTTTGGGCAAAAAGTTCCATTTTGGTCTCATCCGACCAGAGCACCTTCTTCCACATGTTTGCTGTGTCCCCCACATGGCTTGTGGCAAACTGCAAACGGAATTTCTTATGCTTTTCTGTTAACAATGGCTTTCTTCTTGTCACTCTTCCATAAGAGCCAACTTTGTGCAGTGCACAACTAATAGTTGTCCTATGGACAGATTCCCCCACCTGAGCTGTAGATCTCTGCAGCTCGTCCAGAGTCACCATGGGCCTCTTGACTGCATTTCTGATTAGCGCTCTCCTTGTTCGGCCTGTGAGTTTAGGTGGACGGCCTTATCTTGGTAGGTTTACAGTTGTGCCTTACTCCTTCCATTTCTGAATGATCGCTTGAACAGTGCTCCGTGGGATGTTCAAGGCTTTGGAAATTTTTGTAGCCTAAGCCTGCTTTAAATTTCTCAATAACTTTATCCCTGACCTGTCTGGTGTGTTCTTTGGACTTCATGGTGTTGTTGCTCCCAAGATTCTCTTAGACAACCTCTGAGGCCGTCACAGAGCAGCTGTATTTGTACTGACATTAGATTACACACAGGTGCACTCTATTTAGTCATTAGCACTCATCAGGCAATGTCTATGGGCAACTGACTGCACTCAGACCAAAGGGGGCTGAATAATTACGCACACCCCACTTTGCAGTTATTGATTTCTGAAAAAAATTTGGAATCATGTATGATTTTCGTTCCACTTCTCACGTGTACACCACTTTGTATTGTTTTTTAACGTGAAATTCCAATAAAATTGATTCATGTTTGTGGCTGTAATGTGACAAAATGTGGAAAACTTCAAGGGGGCCGAATACATTACAGTGCAAGCCACTGTATATGCAGATAATACACAACTGTACCTCTCGACCCCAGAACTTAACTCCCTCCTCAAACGGGTTCCCGTCTGCCTGTCCGCTATATCCTCTTTCATGACCTCTCGCTTCTTAAAACTTAATATGAATAAAACTGAACTAATAGTCTTTCCACCATCCCTGTCCACCTCTTTGCCTGATATTACAATAAATGTTAACAACATGTCTATAACTTCAGTTCCCAAAGCACGGTTCTTAGGAGTAATATTTGATTCTTCTCTCTCATTTATTCCTCACATTAACTCCCTAACCAGCTCCTGTCATCTCCAACTCAAAAACATAGCACATGTCCGACCTTTTCTCTCTCATGACACATCCAAAATGTTAGTACCTGCTCTTATTATATCTCGATTGGACTATTGCAATATATTGCTTGGTGGACTTCCAACTAACAGACTAGCACCGCTCAATTATGTACTGAACTCTGCTGGTCTACTCATTCATCTCTCCTCTCGCTCTTCCTCTGCTGCTCCTCTCTGTCAAGCTCTTCACTGGCTACCAATTAACCAGAGGATTCAGTTCAAACTCTTAACCCTAACCTACAAAGCTCTCCACAATCTCTCTCCCCTGTACATTTCCTCACTAGTCTCCAAATACCAACCCAACCACAATCTCAGATCTGCACGAGCTTCTTTTATCCTCTTCTACAATTACCTCCTCACATTCACGTGTACAAGACTCCTCACGTGCCTCACCCCTCCTCTGGAATGCCCTTCCACAGCACATCCACTCTCCCACCTTTGAAATCTTTAAACGCTCCCTCAAAACCTACCTTTTCTGACAAGCATATTCTCTAGCTTAGGCCATGCACCCACTAAATAACCTAACTACGCACTGCCTGTACATATACTGTATACTTTCTTTGCTATTGTAAACAGCAGTTCTGTATTTTGTATCAGTGTTCATATTTGATGTGAGAGACATTGGAGGGGAAGAGGAAAAAGTCGGCACTGCAAAGAATTCACATCTGTTCATGCACAGGACTTGCGGGGCTATAGTGAGTTACACTCTTGTGGCGCACTCAGCGTGCTCTGACTGGAGTAGGTAGACGTCAGATAGATGCAATAAGGATACAAAGTCGGCACTGCTGTTGGTGCGTTTATTGCCAGATGGTGCTTACATCATATTGCGTGCAAGATATAAGAAAAACACATACCGTGCAAAAGAGGCTTATAGCTGTGAGCTGGTGGTGGGCGCTGGGTGCAGGAATAGCCTGACGGCCGTTTCGCACTGTCTAGGCGCTTCTACGGAGGCTGTATGTTGGGGGTAAACTGACCGGGTAGATATACCCTCTGTCACGGCGTTCGGCGGGCTTCCGCCTTCTGGTGCCGCCCCTATTCCTCCCCTTCAGCCAATCAGGTAATGGAGCGCATCTGCGCTTCATGATCGGCTTCCGTGGGGAAGGGAGGAACTAGATTACTGGTGCCAAAGCGGACCATACTTATTAGATGGACGCTGGAGCTATTGCTCCTATATGGCAACCTGTAGATGGTTAGGCGCCATCTTGTGGCCAGGGACTAAACTGCAGATAAAAGATAAAACATAGAAAAATGTAGTTTATAAATATTGAACAATTGGACTAGTTCACATTGAACCAGCTATGTGCAAAAGTGCAAACTATTGTGCTTATGCTTATTCTGTGCCATTATCTTGTGTCTCTCTAAAATAAGTGACATAGGAATCAATATGTGGCCAGATGGTACCAAACCATGTGGTTTAAAATGCTCATGTAGTGAGTCATGATAAAAAGAGAGGGGTAAGGGATAGGAGGGGCGCTGCAAATATACTGACTAGGGTATTTCAGAATGACCGACTAGATACAAATTCATACAGAAGTACAATACAATCGATATGAGGAATGGGGTGGCTCAAAGCAGTTCTCTAATCTAAATTAAACACATAATCCGAATGTCTACATTTAGAGATCTAAAAAACATGCAAAATCCGCATAATCATTGAGACCCATTGGGCCCATAGCTTCAGTCCTGATAATCAATATAATCTCCTCTCTTTTGAGCTTCTTCTCCCGATCACCTCCTCTTCTCAGTGGAGGGACGTGGATGATGCCTGCAAAAGTTAATACTGAGGGATCACCATTATGTGCTGCTCTTATATGCTTGATTAATCTGGGTGAGCCATGGCCAGATTTAATAGAGTTGAAGTGTTCTCTAAAACGTCTGTTGATTGATCTTGTGGTTTCTCCCACATAGAAACGACCGCAGGGACACCATATAGCGTATACGACGTATTCTGTCTGACACGTAAAAAACGCATTAACTTTGCGTCGTGTGGGCCCTAACTGAAAGCTGTCTCCTACATTTATCTGATTACACGATACACAATGGCCGCATTTATGGTTCCCATGAGGTTTCAATCGTTCCAACCAGTTGTCTCTATGTGGGGTGTTAAATTCACTTTTGCTGACTTTTGATCCTATTGTAGGAGCTCGCCTGAAAGAAAACAGGGGTCCTTCAGCTACTAAGGGTTTCAGGATGGGGTCTCTTAATAGAATATCCCAATTCCTAATCATGGTTGTTTTAATTTGGTTTGTCATCCCTGTGAAGTCGAAGGACATTGGTACCCTCTTTGAGGCCTCAGTTAGGCCTTTTTGCTTGTTTTCCAGTAGAATTTTTCTTTCTTGGGAATTAGCTTTCAGGAAGGCCTGTTGAATGGATTCAGCTTTATAGCCTCTTGCCAAGAGCCTCTTGCCCAGGTCCTCCGACTGTCGACGAAAATCGTCGTCGAGTGCGTTTTTGCGACGTAATCGGAGGAACTGGGCATAAGGAAGTGTGCGGGTCACGTGCTCTGGGTGAAAGCTGTTGCTATGAAGTAGGGCATTTGATGCGGTTTCCTTACGAAATCCCATAGGTATTAGTTTCCCTTCCTTGATCACTAGTTCTAGATCCAGAAAGGCCACCTTATCTTGTGCTATGTTTGCTGTGAAAGCCATATTTACTTCGTTTGCATTAATATAATGCACAAAATTGTCAAAGGTGGCACGAGTCCCAGACCAAAATACCAGCACGTCATCCACATACCTGGACCACGCCCCGAGCATGCTTCTGAAGGGATTACGAGGGGAATGGATGTATTCCTCCACCCACCAGGCAAGGAAAAGGTTCGCATATGTGCAGGAGACTGCTGTCCCCATTGCAGTTCCCGAGACCTGCCAATACCATTTTCCATCGAAAACGAACGAGTTGTGCGTCAGCACGAATTCGAGACATTCGCATATGAAGTCCTTGAAGTGATCATTTTTATCTGTACGATCGAGGAATTTCCTGATTGCCTCTAGACCCAGTTTGTGTGGAATTCTACTATAGAGGCTTTCCACGTCTATTGTTGCCAGGAGGTCACCTTCATGCCATGAATGATCCTCAACTCCCCTTAGGACATCTGAGGTGTCTACCAAGTGGGAGGGGATATGGTCAAGCAATGGCCTCAAGACGTGGTCCAGGTATCTGGATAACCTCTCCGTGACCGAACCCATCCCTGACACGATGGGTCGGCCCGGGGGATTGGTCTGGGACTTGTGCACCTTAGGTATGTGATACAATCCCCCGGGCCGACCCATCGTGTCAGGGATGGGTTCGGTCACGGAGAGGTTATCCAGATACCTGGACCACGTCTTGAGGCCATTGCTTGACCATATCCCCTCCCACTTGGTAGACACTATATACATATATGTATATATGTAGACGTGGAAAGCCTCTATAGTAGAATTCCACACAAACTGGGTCTGAGGCAATCAGGAAATTCCTCGATCGTACAGATAAAAATGATCACTTCAAGGACTTCATATGCGAATGTCTCGAATTCGTGCTGACGCACAACTCGTTCGTTTTCGATGGAAAATGGTATTGGCAGGTCTCGGGAACTGCAATGGGGACAGCAGTCTCCTGCACATATGCGAACCTTTTCCTTGCCTGGTGGGAGGAGGAATACATCCATTCCCCTCGTAATCCCTTCAGAAGCATGCTCGGGGCGTGGTCCAGGTATGTGGATGACGTGCTGGTATTTTGGTCTGGGACTCGTGCCACCTTTGACAATTTTGTGCATTATATTAATGCAAACGAAGTAAATATGGCTTTCACAGCAAACATAGCACAAGATAAGGTGGCCTTTCTGGATCTAGAACTAGTGATCAAGGAAGGGAAACTAATACCTATGGGATTTCGTAAGGAAACCGCATCAAATGCCCTACTTCATAGCAACAGCTTTCACCCAGAGCACGTGACCCGCACACTTCCTTATGCCCAGTTCCTCCGATTACGTCGCAAAAACGCACTCGACGACGATTTTCGCCGACAGTCGGAGGACCTGGGCAAGAGGCTCTTGGCAAGAGGCTATAAAGCTGAATCCATTCAACAGGCCTTCCTGAAAGCTAATTCCCAAGAAAGAAAAATTCTACTGGAAAACAAGCAAAAAGGCCTAACTGAGGCCTCAAAGAGGGTACCAATGTCCTTCGACTTCACAGGGATGACAAACCAAATTAAAACAACCATGATTAGGAATTGGGATATTCTATTAAGAGACCCCATCCTGAAACCCTTAGTAGCTGAAGGACCCCTGTTTTCTTTCAGGCAAGCTCCTACAATAGGATCAAAAGTCAGCAAAAGTGAATTTAACACCCCACATAGAGACAACTGGTTGGAACGATTGAAACCTCATGGGAACCATAAATGCGGCCATTGTGTATCGTGTAATCAGATGAATGTAGGAGACAGCTTTCAGTTAGGGCCCACACGACGCAAAATGCGTTTTTTACGTGTCAGACAGAATACGTCGTATACGCTATATGGTGTCCCTGCGGTCGTTTCTATGTGGGAGAAACCACAAGATCAATCAACAGACGTTTTAGAGAACACTTCAACTCTATTAAATCTGGCCATGGCTCACCCAGATTAATCAAGCATATAAGAGCAGCACATAATGGTGATCCCTCAGTATTAACTTTTGCAGGCATCATCCACGTCCCTCCACTGAGAAGAGGAGGTGATCGGGAGAAGAAGCTCAAAAGAGAGGAGATTATATTGATTATCAGGACTGAAGCTATGGGCCCAATGGGTCTCAATGATTATGCGGATTTTGCATGTTTTTTAGATCCCTAAATGTAGACATTCGGATTATGTGTTTAATTTAGATTAGAGAACTGCTTTGAGCCACCCCATTCCTCATATCGATTGTATTGTACTCCTGTATGAATTTGTATCTAGTCGGTCATTCTGAAATACCCTAGTCAGTATATTTGCAGCGCCCCTCCTATCCCTTACCCCTCTCTTTTTATCATGACTCACTACATGAGCATTTTAAACCACATGGTTTGGTACAATCTGGCCACATATTGATTCCTATGTCACTTATTTTAGAGAGACACAAGATAATGGCACAGAATAAGCATAAGCACAATAGTTTGCACTTTTGCACATATCTGGTTCAATGTGAACTAGTCCAATTGTTCAATATTTATAAACTACATTTTTCTATGTTTTATCTTTTATCTGCAGTTTAGTCCCTGGCCACAAGATGGCGCCTAACCATCTACAGGTTGCCATATAGGAGCAATAGCTCCAGCGTCCATCTAATAAGTATGGTCCGCTTTGGCACCAGTAATCTAGTTCCTCCCTTCCCCACGGAAGCCGATCATGAAGCGCAGATGCGCTCCATTACCTGATTGGCTGAAGGGGAGGAATAGGGGCGGCACCAGAAGGCGGAAGCCCGCCAAACGCCGTGACAGAGGGTATATCTACCCGGTCAGTTTACCCCCAACATACAGCCTCCGTAGAAGCGCCTAGACAGCGCGAAACGGCCGTCAGGCTATTCCTGCACCCAGCGCCCACCACCAGCTCACAGCTATAAGCCTCTTTTGCACGGTATGTGTTTTTCTTATATCTTGCACGCAATATGATGTAAGCACCATCTGGCAATAAACGCACCAACAGCAATGCCGACTTTGTATCCTTATTGCATCTATTCATATTTGATGTATATCATTGTCTGTATCATTATGTATCCCTTGTTTGTTTTGTTACATTGTACAGCGCCATGGAATATGTTGGCGCTTTATAAATAAATAATAATAATAATAATATGTCACAAGCTTGGAGATTATTGCACTATCCTAGGATATAGCACTATATCAAAACCTTAGTTTGTGAAAGTTGCTTATAAAGTCTCTTATAAAAGTACATTTTGCGAGTAGAACTGGGAAAAGAACACAAGGAAACCGGGAGCCCAATCTGGTGTAGTATCGTCTGGTGATGAGGAATAAGATAAGTATAGTAGTATACTCAAAAGTGTGGGTTGCCACCAGATGCAACCACTTTTGAGGGATGTGGAGAAGAAGTACCGTCTCCACTCAGCCTTTCAGATTTAAGAAGTGAGTGATAGTTCGCTGCTCCAAAAAAGTTTTGTATCTCACAAGTTTATTGTGTGATACTGACCCTTACTAGTGTTGGGTATAAGAGATAAGGTAGTGTTTGGAGGCACCCAAATTAAAAAGCCTGAATTCTGTCTATGTATAAAAACACCCAGCGCTCTACAGACCCGGACACAATATATTTTTGGCGCACTTACTTGACCTGAGGAAGCGGCGGTTGCCGAGAAACGCGTTGTCACAGTGCTTATGCCATAAAATAAAAATCTGTTCTAAACCTTTTTATTTAGATACTCCTTGTGAGTGGTCTTGCCTTTTTTTTATATATAAACAGAATTCGGTCTTTTTAATTTGGGTGCCTCCGATCACTACCTTATAAATGTGCAATACATTGTGCTCTACAAATATGTTATTAAACAATGGCCGCCCCACAGACTCCTGTTGGACTGAGTCCCAACCTCCCTTTGTAAAATCTTCTCATAGCATGTGCAAGGTGTGGCCTCTGATGCAGATAAGTTCCTGATATCTTCCCTCTACCTTTCCTACCCTCTTTGAGCCCATAGTTTTGTTTGTTATATTCCAGCTGCGGTCTGTCGGGACTCATTATGTTGCTGCCCCACTCCGGTGTCTCGATGTGGCTCACTTTTTTGAGTGATCCATCCTCAGACATTTTATTGTGTGCTTTGACGCCCACTCTCCTTGATTTACGTGATCATGGTTTTATAGTTTTTCTCACTTGTTTTGGTTTATGTTAACCACTTGAGGACCTAGGGCTTTCTACCCCTTAAGGACCGGCCACTTTTTTTCCATTCAGACCACTGCAGCTTTCACGGTTTATTGCTCGCTCATACAACCTACCACCTAAATGAATTTTGGCTCCTTTTCTTGTCACTAATAAAGCTTTCTTTTGATGCTATTTGATTGCTCCTGCGATTTTTACTTTTTATTATATTCATCAAAAAAGACATGAATTTTGGCAAAAAAATGATTTTTTTAACTTTCTGTGCTGACATTTTTCAAATAAAGTAAAATTTCTGTATACATGCAGCGCGAAAAATGTGGACAAACATGTTTTTGATAAAAAAAAACCCATTCAGTGTATATTTATTGGTTTGGGTAAAAGTTATAGCATTTACAAACTATGGTGCCAAAAGTGAATTTTCCCATTTTCAAGCATCTCTGACTTTTCTGACCCCCTGTCATGTTTCATGAGGGGCTAGAATTCCAGGATAGTATAAATACCCCCCAAATGACCCCATTTTGGAAAGAAGACATCCCAAAGTATTCACTGAGAGGCATAGTGAGTTCATAGAAGATATTATTTTTTGTCACAAGTAAGCGGAAAATGACACTTTGTGAGAAAAAAAAAAAAAAAAAAAAGTTTCCATTTCTTCTAACTTGCGACAAAAAAAAATGAAATCTGCCACGGACTCACCATGCCCCTCTCTGAATACCTTGAAGGGTCTACTTTCCAAAATGGGATCATTTGTGGGGTGTGTTTACTGTCCTGACATTTTGGGGGGTGCTAAATTGTAAGCACCCCTGTAAAGCCTAAAGGTGCTCATTGGACTTTGGACCCCTTAGCGTAGTTAGGCTGCAAAAAAGTGCCACACATGTGGTATTGCCGTACTCAGGAGAAGTAGTATAATGTGTTTTGGGGTGTATTTTTACACATACCCATGCTGGGTGGGAGAAATATCTCTGTAAATGACAATTTGTTAATTTTTTTTACACACAATTGTCCATTTACAGAGATATTTCTCCCACTCAGCATGGGTATGTGTAAAAATACACCACAAAACACATTATACTACTTCTCCTGAGTACGGCGATACCACATGTGTGGCACTTTTTTGCACCCTAACTGCGCTAAAGGGCCCAAAGTCCAATGAGTACCTTTAGGATTTCACAGGTCATTTTGAGAAATTTCGTTTCAAGACTACTCCTCACGGTTTAGGGCCCCTAAAATGCCAGGGCAGTATAGGAACCCCACAAATGACCCCATTTTAGAAAGAAGACACCCCAAGGTATTCCGTTAGTAGTATGGCGAGTTCATAGAAGATTTTATTTTTTGTCACAAGTTAGCGGAAAATGACACTTTGTGAAAAAACACAATTAAAATCAATTTCCACTAACTTTTGACAAAAAATAAAATCTTCTATGAACTCACCATACTCCTAACGGAATACCTTGGGGTGTCTTCTTTCTAAAATGGGGTCATTTGTGGGGTTCCTATACTGCCCTGGCATTTTAGGGGCCCTAAACCGTGAGGAGTAGTCTTGAAACGAAATTTCTCAAAATGACCTGTGAAATCCTAAAGGTACTCATTGGACTTTGGGCCCTTTAGCGCAGTTAGGGTGCAAAAAAGTGCCACACATGTGGTATCGCCATACTCGGGAGAAGTAGTACAATGTGTTTTGGGGTGTATTTTTACACATACCCATGCTGGGTGGGAGAAATACCTCTGTAAATGGACAATTGTGTGTAAAAAAATCAAAAGATTGTCATTTACAGAGGTATTTCTCCCACCCAGCATGGGTATGTGTAAAAATACACCCCAAAACACATTGTACTACTTCTCCCGAGTACGGCGATACCACATGTGTGGCACTTTTTTGTACCCTAACTGCACTAAGGGGCCCAAAGTCCAATGAGTACCTTTAGGATTTCACAGGTCATTTTTGTTTCAAGACTACTCCTCACGGTTTAGGGCCCCTAAAATGCCAGGGCAGTATAGGAACCCCACTAATGACCCCATTTTAGAAAGAAGACACCCCAAGGTATTCCGTTAGGAGTATGGTGAGTTCATAGAAGATTTTATTTTTTTGTCACAAGTTAGCGGAAATTGATTTTAATAGTTTTTTTTCACAAAGTGTCATTTTCCGCTAACTTGTGACAAAAAATAAAATCTTCTATGAACTCACCATACTCCGTACGGAATACCTTTGGGTGTCTTCTTTCTAGAATGGGGTCATTTGTGGGGTTCCTATACTGCCCTGGCATTTTAGGGGCCCTAAACCGTGAGGAGTAGTCTTGAAACCAAATGTCGCAAAATGACCTGTGAAATCCTAAATTGGACTTTGGGCCCCTTAGCGTACTTAGGGTGTAAAAAAGTGCCACACATGTGGTACCGCTGTACTCAGGAGAAGTAGTATAATGCGTTTTGGGGTGTATTTTTACACATACCCATGCTAAGTGGGAGAAATATCTCTGTAAATGACAATTGTTTGATTTTTTTACACACAATTGTCCATTTACATAGAAATTTCTCCCACCCAGCATGGGTATGTGTAAAAATACACCCCAAAACACATTATACTACTTTTCCTGAGTACGGCGGTACCACATGTGTGACACTTTTTTGCAGCCTAGGTGCGCTAAGGGGCCCAACGTCCTATTCACAGGTCATTTTGAAGCATTTGTTTTCTAGACTACTCCTCGCGGTTTAGGGCCCCTAAAATGCCAGGGCAGTATAGGAACCCCACAAGTGACCCCATTTTAGAAAGAAGACACCCCAAGGTATTCCGTTAGGTGTATGGCGAGTTCATAGAAGATTTTATTTTTTGTCACAAGTTAGTGAAAAATGACACTTTGTGAAAAAAAACCAATAAAAATTAATTTCCGCTAACTTTTGACAAAAAATTAAATCTTCTATGAACTCGTCATACACCTAACATAATACCTTGGGGTGTCTTTTTTTTCTAAAATGGGGTCACTTGTGGGGTTCCTATACCGCCCTGGCATTTTACAGGCCCAAAACCGTGAGTAGTCTGGAAACCAAATGTCTCAAAATGACTGTTCAGGGGTATAAGCATCTGCAAATTTTGATGACAGGTGGTCTATGAGGGGGCGAATTTTGTGGAACCGGTCATAAGCAGGGTGGCCTTTTAGATGACAGGTTGTATTGGGCCTGATCTGATGGATAGGAGTGCTAGGGGGGTGACAGGAGGTGATTGATGGGTGTCTCAGGGGGTGGTTAGAGGGGAAAATAGATGCAATCCATGCACTGGGGAGGTGATCGGAAGGGGGTCTGAGGGTTTGGCCGAGTGATCAGGAGCCCACACGGGGCAAATTGGGGCCTGATCTGATGGGTAGGTGTGCTAGGGGGTGACAGGAGGTGATTGATGGGTGTCTCAAGGTGTGATTAGAGGGGGGAATGGATGCAAGCAATGCACTGGCGAGGTGATCAGGGCTGGGGTCTGAGGGCATTCTGAGGGTGTGGGCGGGTGATTGAGTGCCCTAGGGGCAGATAGGGGTCTAATCTGATAGGTAGCAGTGACAGGGGGTGATTGATGGGTAATTAGTGGGTGTTTAGGGTAGAGAATAGATGGAAACACTGCGCTTGGGTGGTGATCTGATGTCGGATCTGCGGGCGATCTATTGGTGTGGGTGGGTGATCAGTTTGCCCGCAAGGGGCAGGTTAGGGGCTGATTGATGGGTGGCAGTGACAGCGGGTGATTGATGGGTGGCAGTGACAGGGGGTGATTGATGGGTGGCAGTGACAGGGGGTGATTGATGGGTGATTGATAGGTGATTGACAGGTAATCAGTGGGTTATTACAGGGGAGAACAGATGTAAATATTGCACTGGCGAATTGATAAGGGGGGTCTGAGGGCAATCTGAGCGTGTAGGCGGTCGATTGGGTGCCCGCAAGGGGCAGATTAGGGTCTGATCTGATAGGTAACAGTGACAGGTGGTGATAGGGAGTGATTGATGGGTGATTGATGGGTAATTAGTGGGTGTTTAGAGGAGAGAATAGATGGAAACACTGCGCTTGGGTGGTGATCTGATGTCGGATCTGCGGGCGATCTATTGGTGTGGGTGGGTGATCAGATTGCCCGCAAGGGGCAGGTTAGGGGCTGATTGTTGGGTGGCAGTGACAGGGGGTGATTGATGGGTGATAGGTGATTGGCAGGTGATTGACAGGTGATCAGTGGGTTATTACAGGGAAGGACAGATGTAATTAATGCACTGGCGAATTGATAAGGGGGGGGGGGGGGGGGGTCTGAGGGCAATCTGAGCGTGTGGGCGGGTGATTGGGTGCCCGCAAGGGGCAGATTAGGGTCTGATCTGATAGGTAACAGTGACAGGTGGTGATAGGGGGTGATTGATGGGTAATTAGTGGGTGTTTAGAGAAGATAACAGATGTAAACGATACATTTGGGAGGTAATCTGACGGCGGGTTTGCGGGCGATCTAATGGTGTGGGTGGGTGATCAGATTGCCCGCAAGGGGCAGGTTAGGGGCTGATTGATGGGTGGCAGTGACAGGGGGTGACAGGGGGTGATTGATGGGTGATAGGTGATTGGCAGGTGATTGACAGGTGATCAGTGGGTTATTACAGGGAAGAACAGATGTAATTAATGCACTGGTGAATTGATAAGGGGGGGGTCAGAGGGCAATCTGAGCGTGTGGGCGGGTGATTGGGTGCCCGCAAGGGGCAGATTAGGGTCTGATCTGATAGGTAAAAGTGACAAGTGGTGATAGGGGGTGATTGATGGGTGATTGATGGGTAATTAGTGGGTGTTTAGAGGAGAGAATAGATGTAAACAATGGATTTGGGAGGTGATCTGATGTCGGATCTGTGGGCGATCTATTGGTGTGGGTGGGTGATCAGATTGCCCGCAAGGGGCAGGTTAGGGGCTGATTGATGGGTGGCAGTGTCAGGGGGTGATTGACGGGTGATTGATGGGTGATTGACGGGTGATTGACAGGTGATTGACAGGTGATTGACAGGTGATCAGGGGGATAGATGCATACAGTAAACAGGGGGGGGGGGTGGTCTGGGGGGGGGTCTGGGGAGAATCTGAGGGGTGGGGGGTGATCAGGAGGGGGCAGGGAGCAGGGGGGGGGGATAAAAAAAAAAATAGCGTTGACAGATAGTGACAGGGAGTGATTGATGGGTGATTAGGGGGGTGATTGGGTGCAAACAGGGGTCTGGGGGGTGGGCAGGGGGGGGGTCTGATGGGTGCTGTGGGCGATCTGGGGCAGGGGGGGGAGAAATCAGTGTGCTTGGGTGCAGACTAGGGTGGCTGCAGCCTGCCCTGGTGGTCCCTCGGACACTGGGACCACCAGGGCAGGAGGCAGCCTGTATAATACACTTTGTAAACATTACAAAGTGTATTATACACTTTGTATGCGGCGATCGCGGGGTTAACATCCCGCCGGCGCTTCCGTATAGCCGGCGGGATGTTGCGGCGAGCGAGCGGTGACAGGCGCCGGCGGAGGATCGCGTCACGGATGACGCGATCGCTCCGCCCATGCCCTTAAATGGACCGCCGCCTCTGTGGGTGAGGCCGTCCTGCAGGGCTCCACTTCCCCGCCGCCCCTGTGTAGTGGGCGGTCGGGAAGTGGTTAAGCAATGCTCAGGATGCAGTTTTTTATGATATCAATGTAGGTGACACCACAATATGGTTAATCCTCTGACAATAATAACACAATGTGAGGGGTCTCAATTGCCAAACCAAAAGGCGTAAGTCCATGTCGGAGTATATAAAATTTAAATAATTTGTATTGAGACCCACTTTACTAAGAGGTCCTATTCCAACTGCCATCTGTCAAGGAGAAACTGATTCTCTATGTTAAAGTACCCCTGAACTGAGAGGGGGTTTGATTAATAAAGTTGCTGTTGTGTGAATGGTGCTGGTGCTATTTCACAGCACCACTCTCTGAGTTCAGTGCCCCCAGGGGTTCCCGCTCTAGTCAACCAAAACCTGCGATTGACTAAAACTTTGAATATGGATGGGGAGGATATGGCTGTTATCCTCCCTGATCATGCCCCCTTCTACTGTCATGCTTTAAAAACCTGGGGGAAAAAAAGCACTGCACAACTCGCCTACTCCTAGATCCAATGCTACATTTTGCGCCTTGTCAGCTCTCCTGTTCTGCCACCATGTCGTCTCATATCTGCCTTCATCTTCACTGCTATGATGTTGAACTGGAAGTACTTTTGGGTTACTTCCAGGTCAGCGCTATAGTGGTGAAAATGCCAGCAGATACGGGGGACACTGCAGCAGAACGGGAGAGCTGACAAGGCGCAAAAGGCAGCGATGGGATCCAGGAGTTGGTGAGTTGTGCAGTGGTGCTTTTTCTTTCTTTTTTTTGTTCAGGTCTAAGGGCTTGTTCACACTGCATGAGCTTTTCTAAGTGCTTTGTGATTTTAAAAGCTCTTGCTAATGTTATCCTATGTGTGTGTGTTCTCCCTGGAGCGATGTGATTTTGTAAAAATCCCCCCTAGCATTGCATTAGCAAGAGCTTTTCAAAATTACACGCTTAAAAAGCTCTTGTAGTGTGAACAAGTCCTAAAACTGCAAGTACAGAAGTACTGTAAGGCTGACTCACAAGGCGGTTATACAAGGCCACATAATGAACCTGTCCTCTCAGGCCCATAAGGATAGGGAAGCTACAGGCAAATATTCAGAATGACGATTGAGCAACCTGATGATTGCCAATTCTCATTCCCCATCCCTGTTCCTAAAAAATGCCCAAATTTCTGATGTTGCAAATCAACCATATTCTAAAAGCCATTAGATGGTCTAAAGCGCGTACATTTAACAAGAATAACAAACCTAATAGGTGGCTTGCGAGAAGGCCAAGAAATCATATTTATAGGGTTATTAAGATACCTGATTCAGGTGAACATGTTACTTCCAACCCTGAGTGCATCTATACTACTTTCAAAAAAAAATGTATGAAAAACCGACAACCCCTCCTCTCCTGTGGAGGTAACAACTGACTTTCTAAATAAAAATGTCCACTGTACCCGGAGTGCTTCTGATGCACTGAAATGGTTTAATTACAGAGGAAGAAATATATTCTATCATAAAAAGGCCCTGGCCCCGATGGTTTCAGCGCACTATACTACAAAAAAATAGCCCCCCAGCTAGTCATTCTTAAAAAGTTCTATATCACTATAATGGAAGGACACATGCCCCCACAAAAGCTTCTTGAGTTCTTAATTGCTGTTATTCCCAAGCCCCAAATAGACATTCTCTTCCCTTAAAATTATAGACCCATTCCTGTGCTCAACGCAGACAACAAAAAATGTACTTCTAACCGAGTCCTGCCCTCCCTTATATACAGTATAAGGACCAAGTGGGATTTATTCATTTGGGTCAAGCTGTAGACATTGGCCTCAATTCACTAAGATCATGCTAGAGATAATAAGGCAAGAGAAAACTTACCTCCACACGTGAGAGAGTTATCTTACCTCTTCATTCCTTAAATTACCTCTCCTGTAGTTAATTTACCTCCTCTGTAGTTAATTTACCTCCTCTGTAGTTATTTTCACATGCAGCTAATTAACAGCCTGTCTTTAACTCTGGAGTTATTTTAAGGATTGGAGAGTTAATTTAAAGACAGAAGAGTTAACTTTAGGCTTGCCTGAGGTAAAATGTTTCCTGAATACTACATGCCTTATCACCATGGTAACAACTCTAGAAGAGTTATTAAAGACAGGAGATAAGTTTAGTGAATGGAATTGAGGCCAATATCTGAAAAATGGTGAGTATTCAGTCCTATGCTAAAAAAAAAAAACAAAAAACAAAAAAAAAAAACCTCTCGCTAGCTGTTCTTTTCCTGGACATAGAAAAGCCATTTGACCTTATTAAATGGCCATACATGAAAGCTACTTTAGCCAAATTTGGATTCTCTGGGTAATTCCCTAGCGCTATTAGGGCTCTATGTTCTTTCCTTCACGCTTCCTTAAAACTCCCATCACTTACAGAAATCCTCTTTCCTATACAAAGAGGCACACAACAGCGGTGTCCTCTCTTCCAAAGTATTTTCACACGTATTATTGAACCCCTGGCCAACAGTATCAGAGGCAATCCAAGTATTTTAAGAGTCACCGTGTGTAAAACCACCAACAAATGAGTCTGTTCAGACAATATAATGCTTACTCACTAGCCCCCATACGTCCATCTCTAACGTGTTGTGACTGATCTTGGATTTCTCTGGTCATTTTATAAATCCAAATGAATGTTTATGGGCCTGTCAACACAAAGGGGGGGGGCGGAACCTTGCTACTTCTTTGAAATTAATATACCAGGGTAAGTACATTAAATATTTAGGTATAACCTTAATAAAAGATCCTGCTGATTTATATAACTATAATTACCCCCAGCTCTATCAAAAATTGTCTCAAGACTTGCAGACCTGGAACAGATATAATATATCCGTATCAGATAAAATACATTCGCCAAAGTGACTTTGCTCCCTTGGATTTTTTTTAATCTGTTCTGGGTGCTCTCAGTAAAAGTTCCTTTGGGAGATATTGCTAAACATCAGAGGCAATGTACCCAATTCCTATGGTATAACAAAAAACCCCAGGATCAATAGGAAGTACCTCACTATATTTAAAACTGAGAGGATTGAGTATGCCTTCGCTTGTTAACTATTACAAAGCAGCTCAAATGGCTGTAATCAATACCCATGTTCATGCTTCCCTATGGATTGATCTAGAAACAGATCTGCTTTCCCCATTCTCCTTTAAGGGATTAATGTGGGCTGAGAAATTGAACTTCTCACTCCTTAGAAACAGGTATCCAGTATCCGTTCCATCTCTAGAAAATATCGGCTTTAGTCTCCTGCCTCCTTGATGACAGAGCTCCACTGCAATCCTGATTTTATACCTGGACATTCTCCTTGAAGCTCCCATCACTAGTTGCACTACTGTTAGGCAACCAGTGGCTTACTGTTGCCAGACATTGGAAACATCTAGTATCTCTTTCACTGTGTGTATTATACCCCTGGATGGCTACATAGGTTAGACAGCTCCAGATCCCCATCATGTTTTAGGGGATGTGGTGCCATTGACTTTTCTCTGGCATGTGTGGCTGTTATGCCCCAGGGTGGAGTTCCATGGGGGCTCTTTCTTGCCAGATACCTTTTAGCCCAAGTGTGTGTTTGATAAGAGGAGGTGCGCTCTTTACGTATTTCTTCAGCGGCTGTATTTCTTCAGCGGCTGGAGAGATACGTAGAGGGCACACTTCACTTGCGCAGACTGGCTGCAGCTGGAGGAGTTAAACTACTTGCCGACCGCGTCACGCCAATGGGCGTTGCCACGGCAGCAGCACCAGGACCGCCTAACGCCGATCAGCGTAAGGTCCTGCGGGCCTGTTTTGCAGGAGATCGCGTGCGGCTGATGAGCGCGCATCTCCACTTGGTAGACGGAGCTCCGCCCCACCTTCAGTCTCCAAGCAGCGATCACCTCTAGGTGACTGTTAGACAGCGAAACCACCGTCATTTCACTCTGTACAGTGCTGCGATCTAAGGCAGCGCTGTACTGGGGACAGCCGTGTCCCCTCCAGAGGCTCAGGGGTGATTGGCTGTCATAGGCTGAAGCCTATGACAGCCGATCACAGTGATTGGCTGGCGGGGGGAGGGCGGGTTTAAAACAAACAGAAAAAAAAAAGGAAATTTATTAGTGAAATATTAAAATAAATATTTGTAAAAAAAAACTAAATAAAATAAACACTGGGGGATTGATCAGACACTACCAACAGAAAGCTCTGTTTGGGGGGAGAAAAGGGGGGGGGGGTCACTTGTGTGCCGAGTTGTGCAGCCCTGCAGCTAGGCCTTAAAGCTGCAGTGGCCAATTTAGCAAAAACAATGACCTGGTCTTTAGGGGGTTTAACACTGTGGTCCTCAAGTGGTTAAGGGCAGTAGAGGGCGGAGGCATGGGAGCGATCTGTGCGCGTGGGGCTGGAAGGAAGCCCCAGTTATGTATAAAACATTTTTGTTACCCAGTCTCTGGTACACTTTAACTCTTCCTGTACTAGAAACAATATGAGACTCGTATCTGCAACTAATTTTCTATTTCTTAGCTGTACTACACATACGATTCATTATATCGTAAGTCTATTTACACTTCAGATTCCCTTTAACTCTTCTTCAAACATAGTAACAGTTTGGTCTCATCACACCAAATTGCTTTATTCCATAAGTTTTAGTGCTTGTCTGTGTGCCATTTGACATTTTAAGCTGGCTATTTTGTGACATTAGCACAGTAAGGATATTCTTCTGACAACTTGACCATGCAGTCCAACTAGAAACAACCAAATTACTTTTCTGTAGAGAAGTCTGGATGTTGCTCTTCCGGTTCTGGCGCCCGCAAGGCAGCAGGGGAAGAACTCCGGCTGATCCCAGGCTGCAGATCCCCTAACGAGACAGTAAAAAGCCCACTGTCACCCTACATCAGATGCCTGCTTCTAAGAGCAGAGCAGTCTAACGAGGGTCCCCTTCGATTGCATGCAGCGGTAGCTCACCCACTCCAGCTCAGTTACTCCAACATTGCAGAGAGGGACAGATATAGAGCCATTCAAGATGGGGGTAAGAGGCTAGACATCCATATAGACTATAAAGCGCTGGCAGCAGAGGTGCTGAAGGCATTAGCACCTGATATCCCGGCAAAAAAAGGAGTTGGAGAGTTCTTTTCATCTTCAATTTAAATTCACTTTTTAGTACTTTGTAATGGAAAAAGTACCAAAAAGTAGGTGAAAAAGTACTGTCAAAATTATTTTGAGTATTTGTTTGTTTGCTTGTTGGTGGTGTAAAAGACATTGTATTTACGAATTGTGAAAAAAATCACTTAGGAGAAAACTCAGGTGCAAAAGTGAATTGCATATGGTCCCTGGAGTCTGTGAAGATGATTTGCAGAAAGCTAATACCACCATGAGAAACTCCAGCATGACAATGCAATTGCTCATGCGCGCATAGAAGACATGGAGAACAGGTCACGCAGAAATAACCTGAGACTGGTGGGAATATCAGAGGAGATTCTCCCGGGCCTGCTTCAGGCTTGCAGGCACTATTAAAAGTGGAAAGAAAAAAAATTCCTCCCCCAGCATGGTCATGGCGCGATATTTAGTCTATTCTGATAAGGTGTCGCAAGGAAGTGAGCAAATGCCTCTTTAATGACTTTTTCAGCTAAAGTGTCACAAAAGCGCAGGGCTTTTGGCCAATTTGTTCTAGTGTGCCAAGTAAAAATTTAAGTTTGCACTGATCTACCCTGCGATATTATGAGTAACGGATCATGACAACAAGGTACGCACATTCCATTTCCCAGAGCAAGCACAGGCCTTTCTGTAACTGTCCATAGTCACGTGAGGGGTCGCAGAGCCCTTGTGGCTCCGTGATGTTAGCTATTGTTGTGTGACATTGTGAATCCTGGAATCAAGTTGCTTGGCATGAATTGTTTCAGATCTATCCGCACCTTTTGAGTCTTATGGAGGTGTTCTTTCAGTTTGGTCTCCTCCTACTACAGATTTGTGTATATTGCATCTCATAAAGAGTGAGTATTCTCTCTGAACTCTTCGTTGATGCTACTACTTCCCTATAGAAATTTGATAAAAAGGGATCTCTGAAAGCCTGAATGACTATCTTTGGAGACCCAGTGGAGCTTTGTTGATGGTTAAATGCGGGAAAAAGTGAAGTCTTATGTTGATAATTTTGAAAGGGATGTTGGGGAGGGGGAAGTTTGTTGGATGGGGGTTCCATGCTCAGTGCCAAGGTTCGGTATGTTATAATA
Organism: Hyperolius riggenbachi; assembly: GCF_040937935.1. NCBI lineage: Eukaryota > Metazoa > Chordata > Amphibia > Anura > Hyperoliidae > Hyperolius > Hyperolius riggenbachi. Next base: position 325,052,116 of record NC_090646.1, on the reverse strand, counting down.
AACGTGGCTGGAGTCGTACCAGGGATAACACCTTGAAATTTTATAGAACATAATATGAAAATAATCTCCTAGTATACAAAAGGGGCTACAAACTCCAGAAAAAAGATCTTGCATTTTGCGACATCTGGGTAAATTCAAACCTGATATTTGTCTTCTACAAGAGACCCATTTGAAAGAGGATCAATTCAAATATATGTGTAAATATTGGGTTGGGGCTGTCTATGGCTCACCAGCAGTTGATAAAAAGGTGGGAGTATTAACACTTATCAGTAAGTAACTGATAAGTAAGTGACAGAGGCGCTCAGAACTCTGGCTATTAACTCCTTTGGCACTGTATTGGCCTGAGAAAGTGGGCTTAGTAAACCCATGAAACACGTTGCCCATGCTAATAAATTTTATTGACATATATGAATGTCATTACTGAGGTAAGCCACCTTTTTTAATGTTTTTTTTTATGGTACGGCTAACTAGTTATATCTAGCTTTATGCCAGACACTGTGTCGGGCATACCGCTGGCTGTCCCCAGGAGTCCCCCAGTATAATTTTAACTGACCCCATGGCTGTAACAGCTTCAGCTAGCACTAGGCCAGCTAGTACAGGTGGCCGGTATCCCCCCCCCCCCGATTACTGATGATCCCCCCGATCGCCCATTAATAGATTAACCAGCCTGGATCCAGCGATCGCGAAGCCTCCCTGCACATCTCCGGTCCTCTCTATGGGGAGGATTGGGTCTGCACATGACGTCATGACATTGGTGACATCATGTGCAATCCTCCCCATAGAGAAGAGTGGAGCTGTCCAGGGAGGCTGCGCTGATCGCTGGATCCAGGCTGGGTAATGTATTAGCGGCTGATCAAAGGGATCATCCGTAATCGAGGGATGCCGGCCACCTGTACTAGCTAGCCTAGTGCTAGCTGAAGCTGTTACAGACATGGGATCAGTTAAAATTATACTGGGGACTCTAGGCTTTACTCATTTGCTCTGATGCTGTGTGTATATCAGGAGGTCTGGTAGTCGGATCGGCCGACTTCGGGTCGTCTTCTAAGGGTCGTTTTCAAAGGGTGGAAATTAACCAGAATTTACCAGAATTCAAATTATGATTTAACTACTCTTGCACATGCACCCTCAATTAATCGGCAAATTACCTGATCATCTTTATCCTCTTCTCCTCACAGGTATGTTTCATCTCTAATCTGACCTGCACTCAATTTGAAACCGATTCCTACTGCATCCATCTGCTGTGTATGTTTCATCTCTAATCTGACCTGCACTCAATTTGAAACCGATTCCTACTGCATCCATCTGCTGTGTATGTTTCATCTCTAATCTGACCTGCACTCAATTTGAAACCGATTCCTACTGCATCCATCTGCTGTGTATGTTTCATCTCTAATCTATTGCATGTGGCCCATTTCTGCTGTCCTGCTCTGCTTTTCATATTAGTAGCACCTAAGTAACATATTTACATTGTAATTTACTACTTGCTATTGAAATTCTGGCTTTTGTTTCACACTGCTGGCCTGTCTGTAATTTCAAACAAAGTTGTAACACCTACAAGCTTGTTTGACTTGCAGGAGACTCTAGTGGCCCTCCCCCTTGCTTAATTATAAATCGTCTGCCAGACCATCCTGATTACTCATTTGCTCTGAAGCTGTGTGTATATCAGGAGGTCTGGTAGTCGGGTCGCCCGACTTCGGGTCGTCTTCTAAAGCAGCCCATACACTCAGCCGATTTTCTGGCCGACCGATCGATCGATCGATCGATTGCAAATCGGTTGGCCAATCGACCGATCGACGGCCGATTTCGATGGATTTCCATCGAACTTGCAGGGTGGAAAATTTAGGTCGATCTGAAGAGATTGCTTATCAGTTTGCATTGGCCTTAATGGAAATCTGATGGCAAAAAAATGCCATCAGATCGAATTTCAATAGATTTCAAACTGAAATCTGTTGGAATTCTATCCTGGTAAAAAATGTTCTAAAAACGCATTAGATAGATCATCAGATGCATTTCTTATCTATCTGCTGCCAATCTGACGAGTGTATGGGCACCTTAAGGGTCGTTTTCAAAGGATGGAAATTAACCAGAATTTACCAGAATTCAACAGCAATTCAGCAGAAATCAGCTTTACACCAAGGTAACTTCCTCAATCTTTTAGCCTCACCTGCATTCCTGATCACTATCCAAACCTTACACACATTTCTTCCTCTCTCCTACTCCATGCATCTTCCACCGTTCTCTACACATCTGTCCAAACCACTGCCAGCCTCCTCACCACACAACGTAATGTACCCCTTCCCCCCTGTCTTTTCTCTGGCTCACCCACACTTCACCCACCATATTCCTACCAACCCTTTGCTACCCCTCCACCACTACCACATGCTATTCCTCCACCTGCTTCTCCAGCTGGTCCCTCCATCCTCAACCCACCCATCCCTAGACCCCCACTGGTCCCTAAACCCCCAGCCACCCCCCTTCCAGCCCCTCCACACTCCTCTTGCATCCACAGACCACACCATAATAATCTATAATCCATACAACCCCAAGGCACTCTCTCCCTCTGTTTTGTGGTCTATGGAATGCCAGATCTGTCCGCAACAAGCTCACATTCATCCATGAGCTCTTCCTCTTCAAATCCCTCACCTTTCTCGCCCTCACAGAGACATGGCTCACCCCCTCTGACTGTACCGCAGCCGCTTCTCTCTCTTATGGGGGACTGCATCTCAGTCACTCCCCCAGACCTGACAACAGGTCTGGAGGAGGAGTGGGCCTGCTTCTTTCCGCATCCTGCACCTTCCGGGTCCTATCACCGCCCCCTTCCCTGCACTTCTCATCCTTTGAGGCCCATGTAATCCGCCTTTACCAACCTCTCCCAGCCATCATTGCGGTCCTATATCACCCCCCATCTGCTCCAACTTCACTCTTCCTGGACAACCTGGCCTCCTGGATCCCCCACATCCTGTCATCTGACCTCCCCACCATCATACTCGGGGATTTCAACTTACCTATCGATGAGCCTATCTCCACTGCTGCCAAGCAGCTACTCTCCCTCACCAAATCCCTTGGTCTCTCTCAGCACACAAATTCCGCCACCCACCGCGCTGGTCATACTCTTGACCTCCTATTCTCAAAGTCCACCTCCCTCAGCAACCTGGACATCGCACCTGTTCCTATCTCTGACCATCACCTCCTCACCTTCACCATCTCCCCACCAACAACTTCTCTCCCCACCACTCAGCCTGGTCGATGGCAGAGAGACCTACGTAATCTCAGCTCAAATGTCCTAGCAAGTCCCCTTCTCTCCCTCTCCTCCCACCTACCCACCCTAACATGCCCCAATGAAGCGGCTGCACAATAAAACCTTGCCCTCTCATCTGCTTTAGATCAAGCTGCCCCCTCAATCTTCCGCCCTAACAAGCCCCCCAACCCCCAACCCTGGCACAACACCCACACACGTAACCTCAGGAAAGAAACTCGAGCAGCCGAACGAAAATGGAGGAAATCACATCTCAATTCTGACTTCCTAGATTACAAGGCCAAACTGTTACTCTTCCACACTGTCCTCTCTGAGGCTAAACAAAGGTACTTTGCAGCACTGATTGGAACCCAAGCTTCCAACCCTCGACAGCTTTTTGCTACCTTCAATTCCCTCCTCAACCCCACTCCTCCCTCTCCCAGCTCCTCCCTCTCAGCCAACGACTTTGCCAACAACTTCACCACTAAAATTGCAACAATACGCAATGAAATTTCCCTCCTCCATCCCTCCCTTCCCAACGCCTCTCAGGTTGTCCCCTTGCCTTTCCTCCCAGCTGCTCCCCTGTCTCATTCACCCCTCGCCTCTTTTGCTCCTGCCACCATTGATGAAGTCAGCCTGCTTTTAGTGGCTTCCCCCCCCCCCCCCCCCACATCCTCTCCCTGTGATCCGGTACCCGCGAATACTCTTCGTCCCCACTTCCCTGACCTGGCCCCAGTCCTCACCTCTTTGTTCAATCTCTCCCTTTCCACAGGCATCTTCCCCAAAGCATTCAAACAGGCCACTGTACTTCCCCTGCTGAAAAAACCCTCACTCGACTCATCCCTACCCTCAAACTACCGCCCAATCTCCCTCCTTCCCTATGCTTCTAAACTCCTCGAACGCCTAGTCCACCAACGCATTACCCAATACATCAACACCAATACCCTACTTGACCCCCTACAGTCTGGATTCCGACCTGCACACTCAACTGAAACAGCCCTCGCCAAGGTGGTCAACGACCTTACCCTTGCCAGGGCCAAAGGCTGTTATTCCATCCTGCTCCTCCTTGACCTCTCTGCAGCATTTGACACTGTTGACCACTCCCTCCTCCTCCAATCACTACAGTCCATGGGCATCCATGGTCTTGCCTTGGCCTGGATCTCCTCCTACCTATCCAATCGCTCCTTCACCACTTCCTTCAATGGCTACTCCTCAACCCCTGCCCCCCCTCTCAGTTGGGGTCCCCCAGGGTTCTGTTCTAGGCCCCCTTCTTTTCTTCATATACACTTCCTCAATTGGCAAGCTTATCTCCTCCCTGGGCTTCAATTACCACCTTTATGCAGATGACACTCAGATTTACCTCCATACCCCTGATCTCTCATCCACCACCATAAACAAGGTCTCCTCGTGTCTCTCAGCAATTTCCTCCTGGATGTCAGCTAGGTTCCTAAAGCTTAACCTAGACAAAACTGAGCTTCTGATCTTTCCACCCCATGCTGCTGCACCCCTCCCAGATTTCCACCTCACAATCGACAACACAACCATTCTCCCTACCTCCCAGGCCGGCTGTCTGGGTGTCACCTTGGACTCTGACCTCTCCTTCATTCCAGACATCCAAAACATCACCAGAGCCTGCAATTTTCACCTCCGTAATATCTCCTCCGTAATATCTCCAAGATCCGCCCCTTCTTAACCCCGGACACGACCAAACTGCTCATCCATGCCCTCATTATCTCCCGCCTTGATTACTGTAACTCCCTCCTTTCTGGCCTCCCCCTGAAACGCACTGCCCCCTTTCAATCAGTGATGAACGCAGCTGCAAGACTCATCCATTCTTCGCACCGCTCTGTATCCACATCTCCCCTTTGTGAATCCCTGCACTGGCTGCCTATCCGTTTCAAGATAAGTTTCAAGATTCTATGCCTGGCATATAAATCTGTGCACAAAACCTGCCCTACCTACATCTCGGAGCTTGTTCATAAGTATACACCAGGTCGCCCCCTCCGTTCCTCCAATGACCTTCGCCTCACCACCCCACGCATTTCACACTCCCATGCCCGCCTGCAGGATTTCTCAAGAGCTGCCCCCACTCTCTGGAATGCCCTTCCACCACCCATCAGACTTGCTCCCTCTTTCAACACATTCAAGCAAGCCCTCAAAACCCACCTCTTTATGATGGCCTACCCACCTCCTACCACACAGTAACTCTCTAAGGAATATTTAGAATCAGAATCAGAATCTTTATTATCGCCAAGCACGACTGGGTCGTGCCCGGAATTGGACTTGGCACGTACAGGGTACTGATACAGGATATAGATACAGATACAGAACAGAACATAATACCAGGTGCAGAGAGACAATGTGGCATAAGTTACAACACAAAAACAACCAAAGAGTCCGCTTAAGCTAGAGCGCCCTCTATGTGCAGAGTGCCTCAGTGTGGGCACGTATTGTGGGCTGGGGATGGGCAATTTTGTGGGTAGAGTTCAGAAGGTTGACAGCCGAGGGAAAAAAGCTGTTTTTATGTCTTGAGGTCTTGGTGAAGATGGACCGAAACCGGAGCCTCCGGCACGAGGGGAGCTGACTAAAGAAGCGATGGCCTGGGTGTGAGGGGTCGTTGGTGATCTTTAATGCTCTGGAGTACAACCTGGAGTGGTAGAGGTGGTCCAGAGAGGGAAGGGGTCTCCCGATGATCCTCTCCGCTGATCTGATGACCCTCTGCAGTCTGAGCCTGTCACTGGCGGAGGAGCTGGCGTACCAAACCAGGATGGAAGAGCATAGGACAGATTCAATTGTAGCGGAGTAGAAGTTCGTCAGAAGTTTTCGGGCCATACCAAACTTTTTTAGTTGGCGGAGAAAGAAAAGTCTCTGTTGGGCTTTCCTCTGTGTGGAGGCAGTGTTGGCCTTCCACCTCAGGTCATTGGAGATGGTTGTGCCCAGAAGGCGGACACTGGGGACTCTTTCTACTTCCTTGCCATCAATGCGGATTGGGGGTGGGGTGGAGGCGCGCCTCCTGAAGTCAACTATCATCTCCACAGTTTTTGCTGTGTTTAGGACCAATCCGTTCTCTCTGCACCAGTGACAGACACTTTCGACCTGGTGGCGGTACTCCTTCTCATCATTTTTGGTGATGAGACCGACAATAGTCGTGTCATCAGCAAATTTGATAACTTTTACAGAGTCTGACGTGGATTTGCAGTTGTTCGTATACAGAGAGAACAGAAACGGCGACAGGACGCAGCCTTGTGGGGCTCCTGTGTTGGTGATCCTAGGTTGTGAGGAGATAGTGCCTAGCCTAACGACCTGGGACCTGTTGGTGAGGAAGTCCGTGATCCACAGGCGTAGGGTGGGGTGGACTCCTAGCGCAGCGAGATTGTCTTGCAATATTTTGGGGCTGATTGTGTTGAATGCTGAGCTGAAGTCCAGTAGGAGGATCCTGGCGTAGGAGTCTGGTCTATCTAGGTGATCATAGACGAGCTTCAAGCAGATGTTGATGGCGTCGTCAGTGGACCTGTTTGCTCTGTACGCGAACTGATGCGGGTCTAGCAAGCCCTCTGTGGAGTGCTTAAGGAGAGGGAGCACCATGCTTTCCAAAGCTTTCATGATCACGGATGTAAGTGCCACAGGCCTGAAGTTGTTGAGGTCGAGGATTCCCTGCTTTTTGGGGACAGGGATAATGGCGGACCTCTTGAAGCACGCGGGAACTTTGCCTTCCTGGAGGGACCTCGTGAAGATGGAAGAGAGGGTGGGAGCGAGCTGATGAGCGCAAGTTTTCAGGCAGGCTGGTGACACTCCGTCCGGACCAGAAGCTTTCCTAGCATTCAGCCTAAGCAAGTGTTTCAGTACATCCGCCTCCCTCACTGATGGTGGGGATGAGTTTGGGCCCAGGGCGTCAGCGTCGGAAGGTTGTGCAAGCGGCTGTAGGAGTCCTGCAGGTGTTGGCTGGTTCTCGAACCTACAGTAGAAGTCACTGAGACTCTCGGCAAGCTCGGTGCTGGGTGTAGCATGCTGAGGGGGAGGCTTGTAGTTGGTGGCAGCCTTAAGCCCTTTCCACACAGCTCGTGAGTCGTTTGAGGAGAGCTTCTGTTCCAGCTTTTCCGCGTAGCACCTCTTTGCGGACCCCAGTTCTCTGTTTAGGTCGTTTCTTGCCCTCTTGTAATCCTCCTGGTTGCCGGACTTGTGTGCAGCTTCTTTGTTGCGTCGCAGTTGTCGTAGGCTATTAGAGAACCACGGTTTATCGTTTGGATATAGTTTGAAGGATTTTGTTGGGATACAGGAGTTCTCGCAGAAGCTAATGTACGAGGATACGTTGTCTGCCCACTCGTCCAGGTTAGGCGATTCCAGAGCCTTCCAGTCTGTGCAGTCAAAGCAGGCCTGAAGTTGTAGTTTGGCCTCACTTGACCACACTTTGAAGGATTTGGTGACAGGTTTTGAGGTTTCCAGGCGCCTCTTGTAAGTAGGTATCAGGTGGATGATGCAGTGGTCAGGTTGAGCCTATTGCTGCCCACGGTGTCGCTTTGTATGCATCTTTCAGGGCCGTGTAGCAATGGTCGAGGGTGTTGGCACTCCTGGTGGGGCAGGTGATGTGCTGATGGAAGCGGGGCAGTTCATTTCGGAGGTTGGCCTTGTTGAAGTCCCCCAAGATGATGAACATCGAGTCCGGGAGGGCCGTCTCCCACTGCGTGATGGTGTCACTGAGATCACGCAGGGCAGCATTTACCTCTGCATCAGGAGGGATATACACACCCACGAGGACGTAGGAAGAAAACTCCCTGGGTGAGTAGGTTGGCCTGCAGTTGATAAGGAGGAGTTCAAGTTCTGGTGTGCATTTTTTGGCCAGTACAGAGGAGTGTGGGCACCAGACGGAGCTGATGTAGAAGCAGATGCCGCCCCCTTTCTTTTTCCCAGAGAGGGTGCTGTCACGGTCTGCTCGGATGAGGCTGAAACCTGGGAGCTGGAGGGCACTCTCAGGGATGTCGTCATGAAGCCACGTTTCGGTAAAGCAAAAGACTGGGGTGTTGTTACCGAGTTCCCTCTTGTCACTGAGGAGTCTCAGTTCGTCTAGCTTGTTAGGGAGGGAGCGGACGTTAGCTAGGAGGACTGCAGGGATGGCTGACCGCAGGCCCCTCCTCTTCAACCTCGCCCGGACGCCTGATCGACAGCCCCTGCGGCGCTGGCTAGTGCGAGGCCAAGACGTAGAAGCAGTGATTTCTTGGATGTGGCTCCAAACAGAGTTGGACAGGAGCCTGTCTACCGGGTGTAGGGCTGACATATGCTCCCATTTGAGTAGCTGTGCTCTGGAGTAGGATGTACGAGTGGGGTGAAGTAGCATTTGGGGCACGGATGGTAACACTGTACGGTGCGACATGGAATGTACAGCAGTGATAGTAATAGTACTAGTGCGCACAGATGTGCGCTAACAGTCCGTCTGCAGTGTGACATAGATGTAACACATGTGCGATAACAGTCCATCCAAAGTGTGGCACAGATGTAACCCAACACATGTGCGATAACAGTCCATCCAAAGTGTGACACAGATGTAAAATCACATGTGCGATAACAGTCCCAGTGTGACAAGGATGTGAGCGGCGTGTGCAATGACAGTCCCAGTGTGAGAAGGATGTGAGCGGCGTGTGCAATGACAGTCCATCCGCCGTGTGACAAATATAAAAGGCATGAGCAGAAACCAGTCCGTGATGTGGGAGGCGTGTGCAATAACAGTTCATCCGCAGTGTGACACAGATGTAGGAGGCATGTGCAATAAGTCTATCAGCAGAGTGTCACAAGTGTAAAAGGCATGTGCAATACAGTCCCAATACAGTCCCTCAGCACAGACAAGTCCATCAGCAGTGTGGCACAGATGCAACAACAGTCACTCAGCATTGTGGCGCAGTCACTAGCATGTACAATAGCAGGCCATCAGCAGTGCAGTAGCGGTGCAATACAGTCCATAAACTGGCAGCGAAAAGCATTTGATGCACAGTCAAATATCAGCAGTCAGTAGTATATACATTTCCCAGAGCAGGCGGTGATGGTGCACTAGGCTGAACCCTGTACCAAAATGGCACTAGTACCCAGCAGCACAGTACTCGGCAGCGGCAGTGCCAACAAAAGGTTTCCAAGACCATGTGGCAGGGCCCCAGATAAACAGAGGTCTCACCTGGTGGAAGATGGAGCGTGGGACCTGAGTCCTGGTGTGATGGAAAAACTGGATCAGGTCAGATGTGAGGTGATGCTCTGTAGCCTCTGAGCGGTGCTGTGGTTTTGGGATGTAGCAGGCTGCGGGAAGCAGAGGGCCGTTAGTATGGCCGGATGTGTCGGCTGAGGTGCAGGTCCAGGACCGGGGTACTGTGCTCGAGACTGGGGAGGTGCCGTCTGGCTGCAGAGGAGCTTCTGTGGTACAGTGGACTGAGAGGCTGACTGGCAGCAGGGGCTGCGCTCTGCGAGGTGGGATCCGACAGGGGCAGCCGCGGTTCGGCACATAATTAAGACAAAGTATTGAGGTCATACAAGCCTTCTAAAGTATACCAAAATCAGCTTTTAATAAATACATATCCACATCAGACCCCCAAAGATACACAGATTGATCAAAATACTATCCCAACAACAATTAAAAACACCATATGCGGAGCATTAGCAACTGTACGTCTGTGTGGCTAAATAGCATGCACCTATAATAATGCTGTAAACTTATCCTGGCCAGGAAATATATCACAACAGCACTACATGCATCCGCGCTTGCTCACACCACACACACTTGTGCCATAAGTATTGCAACGTTGGGGGGCCCCCTGTTGATTAATGCATAAGCGTGGAATCATTAAAGCCAGGCTAGATTCAGTTCCATCAACTTAAAGTAACTTCTCATCTATTGCTGCACATGAAGAAGCAAGGAAGCAAAGCAAAAGCGTGGAATCAGCAAAGCCAAGCCAGGTAAAGTTCCATCAGCTCTGTGCAACAGTACAACTGCTGCTGCATTAGGGAGGCAGTCATAAACGATCTCACCCGTTCAGTCGCATCACAGTTGGTTGACTCAAGCTCCTGGGCACAGAAGTGATGTCCGTTTCTGGACCTGCTCAGACGTGTGCTGGGGTCATGCAACAAGACCCCTCACTGCAGCGCACACCGGCAAGTAGGAGGACGCCAGCCCAGGAATCCATAGACAGCGTGTGTGAGGAAGAGCTGCGTCACACGCACCAGTTGTAGCTCCGCCCACCGACGCGTTTCACGCCCCCATTGGGCGTTTCATCAGGGTGTGTCCATAGCTGCTAACAGCCCTTCCTTTGTATCCGCCTTGGCTCCGCCCACCTTTCTTTCGCCCTGTCACTCACCATTCAGATAACCAACTCCTTCAGGAGGCGGGCATGGTAGGGGATTTGGCTGGATACTTTACATTGCATAGCAACACCATACAGATAGCTTTCTCCTCAGACAGCAAGAGCATTTAGCAGGATTCATTAGTGGGGCAATTAGGAAGCTTATATCTAATAAACATACTCATAGATTGTCGTGAGATACTGGAAGCACACATTCCACATGTTACTGTAGCCTTTCTTGCAGCCAAATTTTCCATTATATGACAGCACTTAGGCTGCCTGTCCGGCATAGATATTGTTCCCTCAAATTGTGACTTCAGATCATACCATTCAATCGGCAGTCCCCTCAATTCCTGAGAAGCAAGTAATTATATTTTCTTAGTTGCAGAATGTCAGTCACATATATTTAAAGGCACATATACAGGGCTATTATCTAGGCACATTAGAGTCACTGCGGATCCATTCTTTTCCCATGCTTTACCCCCAGGAATAATCCTGGCTATGAAATTTAGTACAGTTGTTATTTCCTCTTTTGGACCCCTGTGCTGGGACATACAATTAGCCATATTTTTTAATCTTAAGGAAGGGGGATAGGTCCAATTCTGCGTTGAGTCCGCCCGGGAAAACACTCCCAAGTTTAAAGATCCACATGGCCTCTTTGCAGTAGAGGACCTCATCAAAATCTCCCCTTCTACCTGAAATTTTCAAATTATAAATTCCCTTCACCGAGGTCCCTTTTACACTATTCTGATGGTATTCCCTGTAATGATCATATATTGTTCCTGTGGCCTTTCCCCCAGTAATTTTACAAAAATGCTCCAAAACCCTTTCCTTTAAGGCCCTTTTAGTTTTGCCAATGTAACTCAGGCCGCATGGGCACTGTATCATATATACCACTTTCTTAGTGTCACAATTTATGAAGGACCTAATTGCATATTCCTTTTCCCCCCTGCAGTCTGAGAAAACATCGGTCCTATCAACATAGGGGCACATTTTACATTTTGAGCATTTATACATTCCCATTGGTTTTCTCTGGTCAAGCCAAGTGGAGGGATTTTTCAGCAGTTCACTATGCACCAACCGATCCCTGAGATTTGGTGCCCTTTTTGCTGTAAGAAGAGGTCTTGGACCTACAATTCTTGCAACATCTTTATCTGAAGTCAAAATAGGCCAAAACTTATTTAACAATCCCCGTAGGTTTTCCCAATGCGCTCCATAGCCGGTGACCAGGCGCAAATGACCCCCCTCCCCCGCCCTTCGCGGCATCCCTCCGGGAGCCAGCAATTCTTGCCGGTCCAAACTCCAAGCCCTCTTCAATGCTCGACGCAGTACCGAGTGCGTATAACCACGTTCACGGAATCTTCTATACATACTTCGGGCTTCGTTTCTAAAATCAGTATCTCTGCCACAATTCCTTCTCAGTCTAAGGAATTGGCCATACGGTATTCCCTTCTTTAGGGATGGCGGATGATGACTATTAGCATGCAGTACCGTATTTCCAGCCGTGGGTTTACGAAAGGACGTTGTGACTATCCTCTGGCCCTCAATTCTCAGCAGGAGATCCAAAAAAGGAATTTCACTGCCAAAAGAAAAGGTCAGCCGGATATTTTTTCCATTTTTATTAAGTTTGGTCACATATCGTTCCAGTTCGTCTTTGGTGCCCTTCCACACCAGCAAAATGTCGTCGATAAATCTAAGCCAAAGGGCAGCATGCGCGCCATACTTCGGGCTAGGGAACACTTGCTCCCTCTCCCAGAGCCCCAGATGTAAACATGCGTAGGCTGGCGCACACGCCGCCCCCATCGACGTTCCTCGCAGTTGCTGGTAGTACTGCCCGTCAAAAATAAAACAGTTCCGCGTAAGAATCAGTCTCATCGCCTCGACTATAAATGCATTATGGACCGAAGCGGAGGGATGCCGCTCATGGAGGAAGAAGGACATTGCCCGGAGACCCTCCTCATGCGGGATCGACGTATAGAGGGATTCCACATCGATCCCCACAAGGAGGGACCCCGGGGGCACCTCGAAACCGGCCAGTACACCCAAGACATCACGGGTGTCCTGTATGTAGGATGGCAGCGCCTGAACCAAAGGTCGTACTTTCTTATCAATAAACTGGCCCAAACGTTGTGTTGGACTGCCCACAGCAGATACTATCGGTCGGCCAGGTGGGTTGGTCAAGGATTTGTGGACCTTGGGGATTATATATATAGTTGGTACATTAAAGGTACCCACCACAAGGAACTCATGTTCCCTAGTGGTCAGAATTCCCCCATGCACTCCCTCATCTAACAAACAATTAACCTGGTCTTTAATTACAGGAAATGGATTTTCCCGAAGTCTTTTATATGTTTGTGAATCCTCCAACTGTCTTTTAATCTCTTCAATGTATTTTTCCTCATCCATAAGAACAACATTTCCCCCTTTATCACTTGGTTTGATAATCAGTTTTGGGGCTTTTTGCAGCTCATCCAGTGCTGTTTTTTCTTGTGACGTTAGATTATTTTCCCCTCTGGGAGGAAGAAGATTTAATTTCCACAGTTCCTGTTCAATTGTATTTAAAAAGACATGAACATTTTTATTCTGAGATAGGGGGGGCATAAATGATGATTTTACCCGTAAATTCGTGGTTGGGGGGGGGGGATGATGCCACAGGGGGATGCAATGACCCTGAGGGGGAAATGTTGTTCTCATCTTCATTTATACTCCAAGAGTGATCACCACACTCGTCCATAAGTGATTCAAGGGCTATCATTGCCTCCCGTTCATTTATTGATAGGCATTCATATCTATTCTGGGAATTGACTTCAGGTGATTGGTTTTCACCTAGGGTCAATTTTAGTGTCACTTTCCTCAAGAACAGATAGATGTCCTTATAGATTTCAAATACATCACCAGCTATGGTAGGGGAGAAAGACAACCCCTTCTCAAGTAGGGAGATATGAGTTTCATTCAGTTTAAATTTTGAGAGATTGATCACATTCCTGCTGGTTTCATCACCAACTCCCCGCTCCATAACTTTTACTTCTTTTGGCTCCCGCTGCGTGTCACTCTTCCTAACGTCTCTTCCCTCTCCTGGTCGTTTTGTTCTAACTCCTCCCTCCTGTTCCTCCCCCCTCCCCCTCGTCCTCTCCCTCTTCCCCTGCCTCTTCTGCCTCTGCCTCTTCCTCTGTTGGGATTGTTCTCTTCTAAAAAAGTCACAGATTTTCGACTCACAACTGATCCATCTGTGTCAATACTAGAGGGTTCTAGACTGTCCAGACCAGAGGACCCCCTTCGTTTCTTTTTTGCTTTCTTTTGCTCAATGCGATTTATGGGGTTGAGGGCCTCATCTGGATCCCATCTAGCCAGATCCTTCTGGAACTTCTGCTGTTTTTGTTTTTTAATAGTAGCCTGAATTCTTTCAATTTGTTTTTTAAGGTTGTCATTGAATGAACTGAATTCAGCATGTTCACTGAATTCATTTAATTCAGCTGCACTCTCCATAACCTCAACCGTAATTTCCTGTAATTGCTCCCTTTCCTCATCAGCCATCATTTTGAGTATTTCTAAACCTCGCTCTAATGCTTTTTCTTTCCATTTCTCAATGAAACGAGATGTTAGTAAATTGCCAGCAGGAATGATTCTTTCTAAGATGCCATCCGGGATCACACTGGCCTTAACATATGATTCCAACAGGGAAGCATTCCACTTTCTTTTAAGTTGTTTGATTAATAGGCCTTTGTGTATAAAAAATAATTCCTTTAATTCTGTAACATCATCATCAATTTCATTAGTAGTGGCAGTAAAGCTAGCTGCTATCTCACCGTCCAGATCTTCCCCTATTGTATAGGCCATTATTGTATTGCCCGCAATGAAGTTAGGTCAATTAGCAGTGTTAATTAAAATGGGAAGATAAATACCAATTATTAGGTTCCAGGGGGATGTGCTTCTAGGCACTATGCTATTGGTGTTTAAAAAAACACTGACCAATTAATATCACTAAGTACGAACATAGCTTATATAGTGGATAATCATATGGTTCCTAAACCCGCGGTTCGGGTCTGGGAGCAGGGCCCTGCTGGTGGGAGCCGGTCCGCTGAAGGTCAGCGTGGGCTGGTGCGGGCATGCGGACGCCGTTGATGCGCATCCGCTGGTCCGGCTTGAGTTACCTCACGTAGGTCCTGAGGGTATCCTCGGAGCTTGCAGTGGACCCGATCCAGGGCTGAGGCACACGTGCTTGTACGCTCCACGTGGGTGGCCGACACAGGAGCCTTCCTCTGTTCCGAGCCGGCTTCGCTCTGCACGCTAGGCTGGGCAGAAAGAACCCTAATCTAAACCCTAATCTAAACAGAACTAAACTAAACTAAAAAACTAAAACACAGATAAAAAAAACTAAAGAAAAAGCACTAGGAAAGGGAGGAAAACAGAATTGCATCAGAGCCCTGTGTACCGAGGCAGCCTAGTCAGCGCCATCTTGAGTAGTTTAACAGCCCCACCTAGTGTTTCCACCCCTCCCTTTAGATTGTAAGCCTCTGGCAGGGTCCTCCACTCCCTAGTGTAATCTACAGGATCATGTGCTCCTGTCCTATGACAGCCTGTACTTGTATTACTGGGCCTACCTAACCAGCCCATATTGCATGATCATGTATTTTGTACAATTTGCATGTATAACTTTGTTCTATGTGTATAACCCTATGTATGTCATCCCTGTATCATTGTATATATTTATTGTCCAGCGCTGCGTAATATGTTGGCGCTTTATAAATACAATATATAATAATAGTAGGCTGCAAAACGCTGGCGCAACGCTCAGGAGGTTAAACTACATTCTGGCACTGAGCAAGGGAGGGAGAAGATACTACCTGAGCTGTTGTCTATTTTGTATGTTACAAATTACATTCTTCTCTGTCATGTGGTATAAAAAAAACAAGATTCAATAAATTAAAAAAGAAAAAAAAAAGCCTGGATGACAGCTTATTCTTCGCATTTTTAACTATTCTCTTTGCAGTTCTGGTTGAAATTTTTGTTGGTCTATTTGGCTTGTTGTCAATGGAACCTTCTTTATGAGTTTAAATACTGCCGATTGACATTCTCATCTCTTTGGATATCTTTTTTTTGTTTTATATCCTTTTCCTGTTTCCTTTTCTCTCAGGTTATTTGGCAGTTATTTTGCTTACCCCAGGGTTGAAATGTGTAGGCGACTGCCAAGAGCCCAAAATTTTACAGACTTTTTATACACGGTTCGAAAAAATAAAGGAAACACTTAACCTCCCTGGCGGTGCATTTCTGTCTGGAATTAGGAGTCAAAAGCGTTCTATTTTTTTCATGAATTCTAGGCCTCCAATTCTTAAGTCTTAACTCACCAAAATATATCATATTCAAGGCCTGGTAGACATTCTGCACATAAATAGACTGGAACACAGCATTGTTGAAGTAATTACATTTATCAATAATCTGAAAGAATAGCAAAACTATACAAATAAGGCAGCAGATTATGCAGTATGTACATACAGGGGTTGGACAAAATAAAGGAAACACCTTGAAAATCAACAAAATATATTTTAATATGGTGTAGGTCCACCTTTTGCGGCAATTACAGCCTCAAGTCTCTGAGGTATTGATTCATACAAATTGAAGAATGGGCTAAAATTTCCTTTGGAAACCATTTACAGTTAAAACACCCTCCAGTTCTTTTAGAGACGATGGCGGCGGAAATCTACTTCTTACTTGAATCTCTAATAACGACCATAAATGCTCAATAATGTTAAGGTCTGGGGGATTGTGGTGGCCAGATGAGATGCTCAACTTCATTAGAATATTCCTTGTGCCATTCTTTAACACTTCTAGCTGTATGGATTGGGGCATTATCATCTTGAAAGATGGCATTCCCCTCCGGAAACAGTTCTTGAACCATAGGATGGACTAGGTCGCCCAAAATTCCTCAATAGTCTCGGCTGTTATTTCTTCCATGAAGGAAAATCATTGGCCCGGCGGATTTCCAAGAAATAGCACCCCAGATCATCACAGAACCCCCGCCATGTTTTACGGTTGGGAGAAGGCAGTCTGGGTGTAATGCTTCTTTCAGCTGTCTCCAAACGTACACTCGGCCAGAAATAAGGTAAACAATGATTCGTCAGAGAAAATTATTCCACTGTTCGAGGGACCAATTCTGGTGGTTTCTACACCACTCTAAATGCTTTGAAACATTTGTCTTTGAGAGCAGAGGTTTTCTAATTGCAGTTCTTCCATGGAATCCAGATTTGTGCAGCTCCCGACGAACAGTTTTTGTGGAAACTGGGTTCTTTAGATGTTCATTCAGCTGTGCAGTGATTTTAGGAGCCGTGGTCTAGCGAGCTTTTCTAACAATTCGATTTAGACTCCGATGGTCTCTCTCAGACAACTTCGACTTTCGGCCACAACTGTGCTTTGCTGAGGACGTTTTTCCTTCTCTTTCAAAGGCAGTCATTACTTTTGAGACAGTACTACTTGAAATGCCAAGCATTCGGGCAGTTTCTGTTACAGTAGCACCGGCCATACGAGCACCAACAATTTGGCCTCTTTGAAAGTCTGAGAGATCTGCCATTTTTATAAATTATAGCAAACGTTTGTTTAAATATCTGTAAAAAAACAATTATTTTAATTAAACATATCAAATAACAAAAATAATAAACAAAAAAAATTTAACATATGTCAAGTTTTGTTTGCTTAAAACTTGTTCAAAGATTATGATGCCAAAATGTTAGGTGTTTCTATTATTTTGTCCAACCCCTGTATATACTCCTAATACACCTACCGTGTGTGGTATATTTTAAATTGCACACAGGGTGACATCACAATCGGGGCAGAAGAATCGTGATTCTTTCCAGATTTTTTTCCCCCCTTCTTGTCGGTCTTGCTGCAGCATACCACATTTGGGGCATTTTTTTTTGGGGGGGGGGGGGGAATTGGTGAAACGTAGTCCATAAAATGACGGCCAGTGACGCGCTCCGGTTTACGACATAAGAGGCACGGCACCCAACTCTGGCATCTGCTGCAGTCTGGTACTTTAGACAGATGCATTCGCACAGTTTCCAGATGAAGTCAGCGTGCGTCACTGGCCTGTCACTTTGCTGCTTGTGGAGAATTTAGGCTTTCCAGATGCTTTGTTCCAGGAGATGGCTGAAAATCTTCTTGTAGTATTTTTTCTACTTTTTCCTTGCGGCAGCATAAAAGGGCCTAGTCAGCTCTGTCCAAAACCACCCATGGTGTGGTTATAGTCCACCACGACCTGCGGTTTTGCAATATCTTTTTCTCCTCTCGTTCTGGTGGGGACAGTGGAGTTGTCGTGAACTGTAGAGAGGAGACAGACGTCTTTTTTTTGTCCTGCCACCGGAGCGTGAACATCTTCCCCTTCTGCCAAGCAGCTATGTCCCCAGTCTTCAGCTTCTGCTTGGCAAAGGCCAATGGCATCTCCCTCCTTTTAGCCCTAATGGTGCTGTAGGTGCCAGTCTTATGCTGTATAAGAAACTCAGACAGTTCAGGGGAGGTATAGAAATTGTCTGTGGTCACTCAGTAGCCTTCATCCAGTAAAGGCTTCAGAAGGGACAGTACAGACGATGTTGCCACTCCATACTTGCTAAACCTGGGGTAAAATTTGGTGCCGTTTCCCGTATACATAATAGTGTTCCAGATGTATCCGGTACCTGACTCACATAGCGTGTATGACTTGATCCCAAAGCAGGCCAGCTTGGAAGCTATGTATTGGAGCTAGCTCAGCCTCCCCTTATAGGCCATCAGGCTCTTATCCACACTGATGTCCCTCTGTGGCACATAAGTGGTCCCTCCCACTGCGAAGAAGTCAATCCTCCATGGGAGGGGCCTAACACTAAATCCTAACCTATGTATATGCATAGCCTGGGTGCGGCTAATCAAATAAAATCGAAAATTGAAAATTGCGCAAAAGGTGGATCAGCGCAACACCAGGCCGCCTCCGAATGGCCTCCATCAGAGATGCGCTGAGCCCCCCCAGGAACTACAAACGCACCTTGAACCCAAACAGAAGCTCTGCATATACACCAAAAGCATGGCTGTTAAGTGGGAGCAGCTGACCAAAAACGAATTACATTAGTACATAGCAAGGGAATAAGCAGCGCTACTTAAAAACAGACTAGTGCCTACCTGCAAAAGAGTGCAAGCCCCACTTGTGGGGTCGAATACACACCCAGGTTGCATGCAAGCTGTTAATGGAAACCAACATCCTCCTCTAGTGGTAGACAGGTCATGTGTATGCTCGGTGTGTATTCGACCCCACAAGTGGGGCTTGCACTCTTTTGCAGGTAGGCACTAGTCTGTTTTTAAGTAGCGCTGCTTATTTCCTTGCTATGTACTAATGTAATTCGTTTTTGGTCAGCTGCTCCCACTTAACAGCCATGCTTTTGGTGTATATGCAGAGCTTCTGTTTGGGTTCAAGGTGCGTTTGTAGTTCCTGGGGGGGCTCAGCGCATCTCTGATGGAGGCCATTCGGAGGCGGCCTGGTGTTGCGCTGATCCACCTTTTGCACATAAGTGGTCCTGACATTTTCCACCACTATCTGGTAGACCTCCCAGATAGTTTTGGAGCAGGGTGGGTCGACTCCTCAAAGGTGTAATTGTTGTCAAAGTGGAGGAATTTCATTATCAGAGAAAACCGGTACTCGGACATCACTGTTCCAAAGAAGGGGGTCGCAATTATTTTATTCGTGTTCCATTACCATTTCTGCAGTGGTTTCCCCACCACTCTCTGCAGATTGATCAAGCCCAAGAACAACCAGCTATCCGCTGTTGTGACTGGCTCCTATGTCCTGCTCCTGGAAAAGCGTCCTTGTGGAGCAGCCAAATATTGGGTGGCAGAACGATTAGTCTCCTCCACTATCTTCTCAATAACTGCCCCCGAGAAGAAAAGCTGCAGGTATGGCAGGGGGTTGCATTCCCACTCTTTCTTCAGGCCAAGCTCCCCAGTAAAAGGGAAACGTGGTGGCGGAGCCTGAGGAAGGTCGATGGGGCACCAAACCCGGACATCACTGACCTCAGTGGTGATGGAGTCACTGTCACGGTCAGATGACAGATCCCCAGGTGCGTCACTGTCACTTGAGTCCACCAGTGCCTGCGGATCGCTATCGCTATCCTCCAACTCCACAAGCGCTTCCGCGGTGAGACGCCTTCTGGAGGATGACGCCATAGTAAACAACAGACAGGCAGAGGTCGGTGCAAACAGCAGGCAGAGAGTTGTCTAATCCAGGCAGAGGTAAGTACAGGTAACAGGCAAAGAGTAGTCAAAGTCCACGCAAAAATCGGTAACAGGTAGGCAGAAAAATCAGATCAGATCACACTCACAGATCAAAGCACAGCTCCTCTCAGCTCAGCAGCCACAGCTCCTCGCAGCCACCCAGGAAGCAAAAGGCAACATTGCATTGGATACAAATCCCATTGTATCTAATACAATGGGCTCGATTCACAAAGCGGTGATAACTCAGTTATCACGCCTAAAAGACTTTAGGCGTGATAACCTTTGCACTAGCAAAGTTATCACCGCTTTGTGCTCTAACTCGCGCGAACGCGCGCGTGCTAAGTCCCATAGGGCTTAATGGGAGCTTCGCGCGAAGTGCCGGGTGCTGCGCGCGCGCAAAACTTTGCGCGCGGAAAATTCGCGCGAGTTTCTTCTTATCATGCCTAAACTGAGTTTAGGCGTGATAAAGGGGATTTCACTCGCGTGCAAACACTTTGCACCGCTTTGTGAATCAGGCCCCATGTGTTTTTGGCCCAATCAGAAGCGTTTTCATTTTTTTTCTCCCTCCCCTGTGACCACACACCGCAGATCCTCAAAGCTACTTGGTCCCCGGAAGATCAAAGCGGTAATGGGGACTCCGGGTGGGGGGCCTGGGGAGAAGCCCGGGTCCCGCTGGCATTTAGAAAATCTGCACGCACCCACATGGGACCCAGGAAAGCTGAGCTCGGGCTTACCGCTCCTGACATGTGTCACTCAGTCCGAACTCAGCTCGGGAATACCGCCAGGCAGGGTTAAACAACACAAAAATGATTTTCAGGTACTTGGAGATAAACTTAAAGCAAGGACCTCCAAGGTGGTGTTCTCTGAAATACTGCCAGTGCCACATCTGAGAGACAGAGGGAGCTTAGGGAGTTAAATAAGTGGCTGAGAAATTGGTGTAGGAAGAAAGGGTTTGGGTTCCTGGAGAACTGGGCAGACTTTGCAGTCGGCTACAGGTTCTACAACAGGGATGGGCTGCACCTTAATGGGGAGGGTGCAGCTGCATTGGGGGAGAAGATGGCTAACCGGTTGGAGGAGATTTTAAACTAGGATCTGGGGGGAGGCGGGAGGATAAAGTCTCAATATGTAGACAAGATAAGGTAAAAAGACAGTGGGAGCCCAACATTATGGGGGGTGGAGACAGTGTAAAGATTAAGGAGGTTGGTAAAAAAAAAAACTACAAGTAGCCCATTTCATGTAAACAAAATTGGTAAATGTGGTGGTAAAAATATAAAGTGCATGGTAACCAATGCTCGGAGCCTTGCAAATAAAATAGACGAACTAGAGTTCATTCTGAATGACAAAGGCTATGACATTGTGGGAATAACCGAGACATGGATGGATGAAAGCCATGACTGGATAGCTAATTTAAAAGGATACAATGTGTTTAGGAGGGATAGAACAGGGAAAAAAGGTGGAGGGGTTTGTCTCTTTGTTAAGAATTCTCTTACAGCTGTCCTCAACGATGAGATGGAGGAAGATTGCGAAGATGTGGAGTCCGTTTGGGTAAATATTCATGGTGGAAATAAAAGTTGCCAGTTGCTTATTGGGGTATGCTACAGGCCACCTCATATTAATGAAGCTGCAGAACTGCGATTACTACAGCAGATTGAAAAAGCTGCAAGTAATAATGAGGTCATAGTTATGGGCGACTTCAACTTTCCAGACATTGACTGGGGTATTGAGGCTACCCATTCTGGAAAAAGCAGCAGATTTCTGTCATCACTACAGGACAATTACTTGACTCAAATGGTAACGGAACCAACTAGGGGGAATGCTTTACTGGATCTGATCATTTCTAACAGACCAGATAATGTATCAAATGTGCAGGTTCAAGAATATTTGGGAAATAGTGATCACAACATGATAACGTTTGATCTGGTGACTGTTGGGCAGCGGGACCACTAAAACTATGAATTTTAGAAAAGCAAAGTTCAATCAAATTAGGCAGGCACTAAATTTGGTGAACTGGGATAATGTACTACAAGGGGAGGACACTGAAGGGAAATGGCAAGCTTTTAAACTTATTCTCAATCAATATTGTAGTATGTATATCCCATATGGAAACAAAATGTCTAGGAATAAAAAAAGGCCTCTATGGAGGATGAATGGTTAGGGATAAAATGAAGAGGAAGAGGAAAAAGAATGCCTATAAGGTCCATAAAACAGGAGGGGACCGAGGCTGCACTATGCAATTATAAGGCATGCAATAAAAATTGTAAAAAATAAATTAGGCTGGCAAAGATCGAAGCTGAAAATCAAATCGCTAGGGATATCAAATCTAACTCAAAAAAGTTTTACAAGTACATCAACTCTAAAAAAGAAAGGTTGACTGTATAGGACTCCTAAAGGATGAGGGTTGGAACTCAATGGTGGATGACCAAGGTAAGGCAAAGTTATTAAATGCTTTCTTTGCTTCTGTCTTCACAAGGGAAACATCACTGTTGCAAATTACAGATGCAGAAGAGTCTCAATCACAAGGGAAATTACAGAGGCAGAAGAGTCTCAATCTTCTAACTGTAATATTAAATACTAACGCAGGAAGAAGTGAAGGCAAAACTAAATAAATTAAAAATAGACAAGTCACTTGGCCCGGATGGCATGCATCCTCGGGTCCTAAGGGAATTAAGTTCAGTTATAGATAAACCCCTTTATCTTATCTTTTGTGACTCTCTTTCAACTGGCAGAGTCCCAGTGGATTGGCGTACAGCCCACATTTCCCACTATTTAAGAAGGGAAAAAAAAAATCAGATCCAGGAGATTATAGACCTGTAAGCTTAACATCAGTTGTATGCAAACTATTTGAGGGGTTACTAAGAGATACTATACATGACTTCATAGTAGAAAATAATCGTATTTCTCAGCATCAACATGGGTTTACTAAAGACAGGTCCTGTTTGACTAACATGCTCAGCTTTTATGAGGTAGTGAACGCTAATGTGGATATTGGCAATGCTGTAAATGTGATATACTTGGACTTTGCAAAGGCCTTCGACACTGTTCCACACAAAAGTCTGGTGCAAAAGTTGAGGATGCAAGGACTGGGGAAGAGTCTGTGTGCATGGATAGGGAACTGGCTAATGGACAGAAAACAAAGAGTAGTGGCCAATGGATCATACTCAAAATGGGAGACTGTTAGCAGTGGGGTCCCACAGAGGTCTGTACTGGGTCCAGTGCTCTTCAATTTATTTATTAATGACCTAGTAGATGCAGTAGTGAGCAATGTTGCTATTTTTGCAGATTATACAAAATTGTGCAGAATCATCAACTCTCAGGAAGATAGTGTCATATTGCAACAGGATCTGGATAGGATGGCTATATGGGCACGTACATGGCAGATGAAATTCAATGTTGACAAATGTAAAGTCATGCATTTTGGTCGTACCAATGGTCTAGCACCATACAAAATAAAAGGGATACAGTTGGGGACATCAAACTTGGAGAAGGACTTAGGAGTACTCATCGACAACAAGTTAAATAATCATACTCAATGCCAAGCCGCTGCAGCTAAAGCTAACAACATTTTGGGATGCATTGAAAGGGAAATAAAAACTCGAGATGCTAGCATAATATTGCCCGTTTAACTCTCTAGTAAGGCCACATCTGGAATATGGAATTCAATTCTGGGCACCACATTACAAAAAAGATATTGCAGTTTTAGAGCAGGTGCAGAGACGAGCAACAAAATTGATACGTGGGATGGAAGGTCTCGCTTACCAAGAAAGGTTAGATAAACTGGGTTTATTTAGTCTAGAGAAAAGACGCCTTAGAGGAGATCTAATTAACATGTATAAATACATCAGAGGGCAATATAATAGCTTGGCGGATGAGCTTTTTGTCCCTAGGCCTTCTCAAAGGACTAGAGGACATGATCTGCGCATGGAGGAAAAACATTTTAGCCATTTATTTAGGAAAGGGTTCTTTACAGTAAGAGTGATTAAGATGTGGAATGCATTGCCACAGGAAGTCGTTATGGCAAACTCTATACCTGCATTTAAAGGGGGCTTAGATGCTTTCCTTGCGTTGAAAGACATCCATGGCTACAATTACTAGGTAATGCCTAATGATGTTGATCCATGAATTTTATCTGATTGCCATCTGGAGTTGGGAAGGAATTTTTCCCTTTTGGGGCTAATTGGACCATGCCTTGTAAGGGTTTTTTCGCCTTCCTCTGGATCAACAGGGATATGTGAGTGAGCAGGCTGGAGTTGTACTTTGTACTGGTTGAACTCGATGGACGTATGTCTTTTTTCAACCAAAATAACTATGTAACTATGTAATGTAACTCCAAGTCAATCACACTTCTGTGAAATCATACTGTCCACTTATGTAGCAACAATGCAAATGGAATAGACAACAGGTGGAAATGATATGCAACTAGCAAGACATCCCAAATAAAGTAGTGACTACAGACCACTTCTCAGTTCCTATGCTTTCTGGCTGATATTTTGGTCATTTTTTAATGCTGGCAGTGCTTTCACTCCAGTGGTAGCATGAGCCTGAGTCTACAACCCACACAAGTGGCTCAGGTAGTGCAGCTCATCAAGGATGGAAAATCAATGTGAGCTGTGCAGAGGTGTAACTAGAAATCACTGGGCCCCCCAGTGAAACTTTGAATGGGGCCCCCTCTCTGCCAACACTCTCCCCATGCAACAAACATTGGAAAGGCAAGGTGAGATATAAAAAAAAAACAAAAAAACATACTTACAGGTAACCAGGTATAGGTGTCCCCAGTATAGGTAGCAAGGTATAGGTGACCCCAGTATAGGAAGCCAGGTATAGGTGCTTCCAGTATAGGCAGCCAAGTATAGGTGCGCCCATTATAGGTAGCCTGGTATAGGTGCCCCAGTGTAGGTTAGCTAGGTATAGTTGCCCCCAGTATAGGTTAGCAAGTTATAGGTGCCCCAGTATAAGTTATGAAGGTCTATAGGTGCCCTCAGTATAGATAGCTAGGTATAGGTGCCCCAGTATCGGTTAACCAGGTCTATAGGTGCCCCCAGCATAGATTGGCCAGGTTTATAGGTGCCCTCAGTATAGGTAGCCTGGACTCCCACGCCTCACCTCTGGCCCCCCTTCATTGCTCCCGGCTCCCCACTCCAGAAATGATAGCAGTGGCGGGGGTATTCGCCTCTCTCTGGTTCCAGGCGGTGACGGAGCTCTGCGTGCCCCCGTCTTCTGTGTCTCAAATGTCGCTGTCTCTACTTCCTGAATAGCGGCGTTGGAGACATGAAAGAAAGAGGCACACAGAGCTCCGTTGCCCCCTGGATCCATACAGAGGGGAGTGCCCACATATTTGTAAGCAATTCACTGCTATACTATTGAAGGAAAAGTGACTGAAAATGTATGGTTAGCATGTCATATATGCACAGCCACCATAAGGCATGAATTCTAATGTGAATCAGTGACTGGTGCTTTAGCAGCAAAGATAAACAATGGAAGAAAACTATAGGCTACAGCAGTGGTTCTCAAACTTTTGCAGCTGAGGGCACCCATGATGACATTTACATTTTTTCAAGGCACCCCTTGACCTCAAAATAACATGCACTCCACACCATGCACCCGAAACAACATACTCTCTGCACCATGCCCCTGAAACATACACTCTACACCATGCCCTCCGAAACAACATACGCCACACAATGCACCTGCAACATACACTCCACACCATGCACCCGAAACATACACTTTGCATTGCTAAAACAAATAAAATTTTGGGATGCATAAAAAGGGAAATAATATCTCGAGATGCTAGTATGCTACTCCCTCTGTATAAATCACTTGTGAGGCAAAATCTGGAGTGTGGAATACAGTTTTGGGCACCACTCTATAGAAAGGACATTGACCTTCTGGAACGGGTACAAAGACGGGCAACTAAATCAGAGGGATGGAAGATCTCACCAAGAAAGGTTGGACAAACTGGGTTTTTTAGCTTGGAAAAAAAAGGCAACTGAGAGGTGACCTGATTAACATCCCTGAGTTCAGGGTAGGAAATAAAATAGCCCAGGGTGGTAATCCTGAGCTCAGCTCGGGGTAGCTGATTCTCTGCCCTAATGGCTATTTTGGAGTGCGATCGGCACTGCAGGACTCCATCCTCTCTCCCCGGCTACTAGAGATGGCTCGAACCTCTGATTTTGAGTCTGCGGACACGAACTTCCACAAAAGTCCATGGACCGGTGAACCTCAATGGGCAGGCGAACTTGAAAAACTACAAACACTGTTTCTGGCCACAAAAGTGATGGAAATGATGTTTCAACGGGTCTAGCACCTGGAGTGGGGCATGGCGGAGTGGGATACACGCCAAAAATTCCTGGAAAAATGACGGATTTGATGCACAGCAGGGTTATAATTGCTAAAGGGCAGAAATCACATTGCATTCCTAAATTGGAGGCATGAAGTGCTTGAAAACATCTTGCGTTGCATATGTATACATGGATCAGGTAGTGTAAGTAGTGTACTGCTTCACACTGACAGACCAAACTCACTGTTTAACGCACCGGCGCAAACGGCCGCAAAGGGTTGTCATTAGTTGACACTCTCAGGACATAAACTGTCATTCTTCTCGGCGGCAATGTTTGTGTAGCAATGGCTGTCCAGAAGTACTACAAGGTAAATCATGCGCTGTTCCCGTTTAGTGACAGGCTTCGTATGGAGCCAACAAATTAATTCTGACCGCTGCTACTTCTGTGTAGTTTTTCATCAGCTTCCATATCAGGATAGTAAAGATGGATGGATGGATGGAAGCTGTACCTTATGGCGTCTCTCTCCACTAGGTACCCACTGCTTCAGCTACCACACAAGGAGATTATGGATGCATGGAAGCTGTGTACCTTATGGCGTCTCACGTGTACTAGAGGCCTAGATGGGATGGGAAGTTAATTATAGAACTTTATGATGGTAGCAAGCAGACTGGCTCACTGTACTACCTATTATTTTCTTTTGTTTTTCTTAAAGCATGTTTGTCAAATTTATCAAAAATTATTTCTAACGTTATTATATTTGTGTGCTGCTTTTATTAATGTCTTCGCAAAGCAGTTGTCCCTAGTTGGGTGTTGGGCTTCCCACAACTCAGTTTCTTTTGGCAGAGGTTGCAGATGGCATTGCTGGTATCAGAGGCACACAAACAAAAAAAATTGCCACACTGGTGATCTTTGGAATGTCGGCATTCGGATGGTGGCAACAACAGGCCTTGAAGGGCGTATTGGCTGGATAACCCCAAGTGTATCACTAAATGCATTATGTGTGAATAACTCCTCTGACACATCAAGTGGAACAGCTGTGTTGCTAGTGGTACTGTTAAAGGATACCCCAACTGAAATGTGACATAATGAGATAGACATGTGTATGTACAGTGCCTAGCACACAGATAACTATGCTGTGTTCCTTTTTTTCTTTCTCTGCCTGAAAGAGTTAAATATCAGGTATGTAAGTGGCTGACTCAGTCCTGACTCAGACAGGAAGTGACTACAGTGTGACCCTCACTGATAAGAAATTCCAACTATAAAACACTTTCCTAGCAGAAAATGGCTTCTGAGAGCAAGAAAGAGGTAAAAAAGGGGAATTTCTTATCAGTGAGGGTCACACTGTAGTCACTTCCTGTCTGAGTCAGGACTGAGTCAGCCACTTACATACCTGATATTTAACTCTTTCAGGCAGAGAAAGAAAAAAAGGAACACAGCATAGTTATCTGTGTGCTAGGCACTGTACATACACATGTCTATCTCATTATGTCACATTTCAGTTGGGGTATCCTTTAAGTTTTTGTGGTAAACCAAAAGCAGAGCAGGAGGAGGACGGTGCGTCAAGGGGGTTCGGTGCGGAAGCTGTAGAAGATGTGGTGCACTGTTTAGGCTAGTCAACCACGTCCTCAGAATTTTTGGGGTTGAGGGTACGTGCCTCCTGAACACTGTACTTTGGTCGAGGGCTGCACAAAATCACGCCAGCACGACCTTGAAAATACCTGTAGAGTGGACTGCCTCTGCCTGTTATTTTTCACAAATTGGGGGTAGACAGTGTGTGTAATCACAAAGAGGCACACAATCAGTGTCAAATACACAGCAGAGTTGTGTGTGTGTGTATCACTGGGCTGTATACTTTAACACACACAGAGAGTTATCCTATATAGTACTTTCAATCACAAATACTGTTGCAAGCTAAGCACTGCTTATGATAGACAGTGTGATGGCTTGCTTGCAATAGTTAGAAGAGTATAGTAGAACTACAAAGCCCAGCAACTGACTCTGGACTGTATGCAGTGTGTGTAACCGACACAGACCGATATCAATAACAGATACAGTTGGAAACTAAGCACAGTTTATGATGATAGACAGTGTGCTGGCTTGTAATAGATAAAAGAGGATAGTAGAACTGCAAGGCCCAGCAATGACTGTGGCCTGCCCTGGATGCAGTGACACACACACACACACACACACACACACACACACACACACACACACACACACACACACACACACAGAATATTGGTTCTCAAAAGCGCTTTTTGTGGGGTGCTTTTTCAGCAACAAGATTGAGCGAGTAGCAAGCGTACAACAGCCTAACTAACGCTTTCACTAGCTCCAGCTAGCTTATAGCAAGATCAGCAGAGTGAGAATATGGTCACCGCTGCAGCGGTTTTATGGAGGGGGGGGGGGGGAGCCAGGAGGGAGTGCAGCCTGTTTGGCTGCCATGTCTCTGCTGACTGTGATGTAAAGGGCCAACGTTTAGTCCAATGATGAGCTATAGGTTGGGGATCGAATGTGCCATGTGTCCACTACCCGCCGCGGGTAGCTGATATCCGCGTGGACTGCCTGCCGAGTTAACCGTTCGGGCCATCTCTATTGGCTACCTGTATCTTTGTTCGGCCACTGGGATCCCCACATATCCCCGCCCTTTTTCCAGGGACCCGGCAGTCAATCAGTGCGGCGTGACATCGGAGATAAATTTAAGTGGAACACTAAAGCGAGAGAGAGAGAGTTTTGCTTGTCTAATTCCTCCTCATTTGCTCTAATCACAAGTTGTAAATTGATCTTTCCACTGTGCCACCTGACTGCCATAGCAGAGATGACAGATCATCTCTTTGGAAAGCACAGGATGTTAACAGTGGTCTCAATTCACTATGCAGTTTAAACTAGTCTACTGATGGTTTGGTCAGTTGCATCAAAGGGGAATTCACTATTACCAAATGTTTTAGACCTGGTCTAAACCATTCGGTAATTAGGTGGGTAAAGCAGGGGAAATGATCAAAAGTTCACAAACGAGTAGCTATGACTGACATCCTTCTCATTTGATGAGCTCTCATCTGCATACAATTAAACTCCTGCATAATTAATTCAAAAGGTTCCATCCTCAGATCTAAAATACCTCACAGAATTACTTTACCGATAGTAATCAGCTGGTCTAATTTCGGTCAGAAAAATGTTAGACCAGGTCTAAAACATTACACCAAGCCATCAGTAGACTAGTCTAAACTGCGTAGTGAATTGAGGCCAATATAGCCATTTGGTTCTCACATGCTTCTGCTTTACGCTCATCGGTTTTTGCTTGGATTTTGACTACTTTCAGCCTGCCGCCTTCACCGACCTCTGCCTAGATTCTGACTACTCTCTGCCTGCCACCTGCACCGACCTCTGCCTGGATTTTGACTACTCTCTGCCTTCCTTATTTGTACAGTTTCACACGTTTTAACCACTTGAGGACCTAGGGCTTTCTACCCCTTAAGGACCGGCCACTTTTTTTCCATTCAGACCACTGCAGCTTTCACGGTTTATTGCTCGCTCATACAACCTACCACCTAAATGAATTTTGGCTCCTTTTCTTGTCACTAATAAAGCTTTCTTTTGGTGCTATTTGATTGCTCCTGCGATTTTTACTTTTTATTATATTCAGCAAAAAAGACATGAATTTTGGCAAAAAAATGATTTTTTTAACTTTCTGTGCTGACAGTTTTCAAATAAAGTAAAATTTCTGTATACATGCAGCGCGAAAAATGTGGACAAACATGTTTTTGATTAAAAAAAAAACCATTCAGCGTATATTTATTGGTTTGGGTAAAAGTTATGGCGTTTACAAACTATGGTGCAAAAAGTGAATTTTCCCATTTTGAAGCATCTATGACTTTTCTGACCCCCTGTCATGTTTCATGAGGGGCTAGAATTCCAGGATAGTATAAATACCCCCCAAATGACCCCATTTTGGAAAGAAGACATCCCAAAGTATTCACTGAGAGGCATAGTGAGTTCATAGAAGATATTATTTTTTGTCACAAGTAAGCGGAAAATGACACTTTGTGAGAAAAAAAAAAAAAGTTTCCATTTCTTCTAACTTGCACCAAAAAAAAAATGAAATCTGCCACAGACTCACCATGCCCCTCTCTGAATACCTTGAAGGGTCTACTTTCCAAAATGGGGTCATTTGTGGGGTGTGTTTACTGTCCTGACATTTTGGGGGGTGCTAAATTGTAAGCACCCCTGTAAAGCCTAAAGGTGCTCATTGGACTTTGGACCCCTTAGCGCAGTTAGGCTGCAAAAAAGTGCCACACATGTGGTATTGCCGTACTCAGGAGAAGTAGTATAATGTGTTTTGGGGTGAATTTTTACACATACCCATGCTGGGTGGGAGAAATATCTCTGTAAATGACAATTTTTTAAATTTTTTTACACACAATTGTCCATTTACAGAGGTATTTCTCCCACCCAGCATGGGTATGTGTAAAAATACACCCCAAAACACATTGTACTACTTCTCCCGAGTACGGCAATACCACATGTGTGGCACTTTTTTGCACCCTAACTGCGCTAAAGGGCCCAAAGTCCAATGAGTACCTTTAGGATTTCACAGGTCATTTTGCGGAATTTGATTTCCAGACTACTCCTCACGGTTTAGGGCCCCTAAAATGCCAGGGCAGTATAGGAACCCCACAAATGACCCCATTTTAGAAAGAAGACACCCCAATGTATTCCGTTAGGAGTATGGTGAGTTCATAGAAGATTTTTTTTTTGTCAAAAGTTAGCAGAAAATTGTTTTTTATTGTTTTTTCCACAAAGTGTCATTTTCCACTAACTTGTGACAAAAAATAAAATCTTCTATGAACTCACCATACTCCTAACGGAATACCTTGGGGTGTCTTCTTTCTAAAATGGGGTCACTTGTGGCATTCCTATACTGCCCTGGCATTTTAGGGGCCCTAAACCGTGAGGAGTAGTCTGGAAATCAAATGCCTCAAAATGACCTGTGAAATCCTAAAGGTACTCATTGGACTTTGGGCCCCTTAGCACCTAGGCTGCAAAAAAGTGTCACACATTAGCACACCTACTCCTATATGTAATTCATTTTTTCTCCTGGGTTTTCTCCTAGGTGTTATTTTCACAACCTCTCATAAAATGCCTTTTAAACCACCAGGTAAACCGTGAGTAGTCTGGAAATCAAATTCCGCAAAATGACCTGTGAAATCCTAAAGGTACTCATTGGACTTTGGGCCCTTTAGCGCAGTTAGGGTGCACAAAAGTGCCACACATGTGGTATCACCGTACTCGGGAGAAGTAGTACAATGTGTTTTGGGGTGTATTTTTACACATACCCATGCTGGGTGGGAGAAATAACTCTGTAAATGGACAATTGTGTGTAAAAAAATCAAAAGATTGTCATTTACAGAGGTATTTCTCCCACCCAGCATGGGTATGTGTAAAAATACACCCCAAAACACATTGTACTACTTCTCCCGAGTACGGCGATACCACATGTGTGGCACTTTTTTGCACCCTAACTGCGCTAAGGGGCCCAGAGTCCAATGAGTACCTTTAGGCTTTACAGGGGTGCTCACAATTTAGCACCCCGCCCACTTGCCAGGACAGTTAACAAACCCCACAAATGACCCCATTTTGGAAAGAATACACAACAAGGTATTCCATGAGGGTAATGGTGAGGTCATTGAAAATCTTATTTTTTGTCACAAGTAAACGGAAAATGACACTTTGTTAGAAAAAAAAAAAAAAAAAAAATTCTGCTAACTTGTGACAAAAACTAAAATCTTTTATGAACTCACCGTGCACCTCACATAATACTTTAGGGTGTCCTCTATCCAAAATGGGGTCATTTGTGAAGTCTGTCCTGGCATTTTAGGGTCTCTGCAATCATTACATGTATGGCCAGTATTAGGAGTTTCTGCTATACTCCTTATATTGGGTATACGGGTAATGCACTCTGGGCTGAAAGGAAAAATGAACGGCAAACATACCTTGCTCCACATCAATGGCAGATCTTCCTCCACATCAATGGCAGTGATAACCTCAGGAGAGAGACACCCCGTGCCACCCTGCACTCAGGGTGAGCCACCAACTTATGTGACTGGGCCTCAGAACTTTAGTATACAGCATTATGCCTGTAGGATACAGCAATATGCCTGCCAATAGAGATGACTCTGTGTGGCATTAAAGCATCATCATAGGCCCAAATCACATATAAACCGGGGGTGTCCACACTCAAGGGAAATTCAAACATGCCGTCTTATATCGCCAACCCAGGACAGATCAGCAATATCAAGCATGGAAACCGATCCTTCTTCCGACTTTTATGCTTACCCGTTTGGTTTTCAAGCTTACCTCTCCTCTCCCTGCGACAATGTGCGAAAGACCACTGAGTGTGTGCCTTCTCCTGTGTCTGTAGTTCCCTAGGTTCTAATAGTGTACCTGCTCGTGGTACCTCTCAAAACACGGCCCTACGCATAGACCAGGCTGGTCAGGACAGCGGGGACAATAATAAACGGTGTCAGTCCTTGCTCCAGCCCTGCTGCAGACATGGCAACGTTTTCTTCGGATGCGTTGACCTGGGGCACACGGAAGCTGATAGGCGTAATGACTTCCATGCAGTCGGCTAGTTGCATCTGGGGGGGGGGGGGGCTGGCACCTCCTGGATACAGGATGTCCAGAATGATCTCTTCCTGAAATTGGAGGAAAGATCCAGTTCTCCCAGCCTTACTGTAGAGAACAAAGCTGTTGTAAACTGCCAATTGAATCAGATAAAAAGACACTTTCTTATACCAGCGTCTTGTTTTCCGGGAAATTAAATAGGGCGCTAACCTCTGGTCATTGAAGTCCACCCCTCCCATGTTGACATTATATTCGTGGACGACAAGGGACCTTTCAATGACCTTAGTTGCCCGTTGAATTTGGACTGTCGTGTCTGTGTGAATGGTGGACAGAAAGTAAATGTCCCTCTTGTCCCTCCATTTCACCGCGAGCAGGTCTTCAGTACGCAAGGCGACCCTCTGCCCCCGTTCAAGTCTGGTGGTAACGAGCCGTTGGGGGAAGCCCTGGCGACTAGGCCGCGCAGTGCCACAGCATCGGATTCCTTCTAACTTTAAGTGCTGAAAGAGGGCCACACTTGTGTAATAATTGTCCACAAAAAGATGGTACCCCTTCTGGAACAAGGGTGACACCAAGTCCCACACAACCTTTCCACTGCTCCCCAGGTAGTCAGGGCATCCGACCGGCTCCAATTTTGAGTCTTTTCCCTCATAGACCCTAAAACGACATGTATAGCCTGTGGCCCTTTCACAGAGCTTATACAGTTTCACCCCATACCGGGCACGCTTGCTTGGGATGTACTGTTTGATGCCAAGGCGCCCGGTAAAGCGTAAGAGGGACTCGTCTACGCAGATGTTCTGTTCAGGGATATAAGCATCTGCAAATGTTGATGACAGGTGGTCTATGAGGGGCCGAATTTTGTGGAGCCGGTCATAAGCAGGGTGGCCCTTTTCATGACAGGTTTTGTCGTCGTTGAAGTGCAGGAAGCGCAGGATGGACTCAAATCGTGTCCTGGACATGGCAGCAGGGTACAAGGGAACATGATTTACTGGGTTCGTAGACCAATACGACCGCAGTACATTCTGTTTCATTAGTCCCAAGTGAAGGATAAGGGCCAAAAAGATTTTAATGTCGGAAACTTGGACTGGTTTCCACCCGAAAGGCTGGGCATACATGCTCTCCGGGTGCTCGGTGATGAATTGTGTGGCTTTACGGTTGGTCTCAACCACAATTAAGTCCAGGAGAACCTGGGTGATGAACAGCTGCAAAAAGTCTAGGGCCGTTCCTAGATGAGCTGTCGCCACCTGGACTCCAGACTGGGCGGTGAAAGGGGGCACTACGGGTGCGGCGGAATCAGGGGATTGCCAATCTGGTTGTGCCAGCACCTCTGGGAGTCTATGGGTACTACGGGCCCGTCTTCTTCTTGGTGGCTGCGATGGGGGTACTACTGCACTTGCCACCGTACCAGTTTCAACTTCCATGCTGACGCTCACCACTTCGCCAGGGTCTACGGCTCTAGCCGGGACCATAGCCTCGTCATCACTTTCGGTCAAGGAACCACTGCTTTCTACAGGTTCAAATTCGGACCCGGAAGATTCGACGGATGATTCTTCCCAAAAGAACTCATCCGACTGGTCCATGTACCTGTATACCTCGTCATCGGAAAGCCCCCTTCTTGCCATTGTTGATTACTAAATTTATGGGGTTTTCCTCCGAGACTACCCAGAAAAAAAGAGCACCTACCTAGCAAAAAGGGAGTATTTGAGAGGTATTGGGGTTGGTGGGAAGTGGGGTCTCAGAGGCAATCAAACAATCACGGGACAATCAAATACAATTACAGCACAATCGAATCCAATCACAGCACAATCAAATCTGATGCACTCGGAAGGTGATGGGGGGAGGGTGGGATTGGGTGTGGCGGGAAGTGGGGTCTCAGGCAATCAAACAATCACGGGGCAATCGAAGCCGATCACGGGAATATCAAATACAATTACAGCACAATCGAATACAAGCGCAGCACAATCGAATACAAGTGCAGCACAGTCAAATACAATGCACTTGGACGGTGATTAGGGGGGGGGGGGGGGGGTCTGAGGGCGATTTGAGGGGGTGGGGGGTTGATCAGGAGCCTGCACGGGGCAGACTGAGTCCTGATCTGATGAGAGGCAGACACAGGGGGTTACTGATCAAAGATCAGTTAGTGATTGCTGGGGAGGACAGATGTAAACAAAGAGCAGGGGATGTAATCAGAAGGGGGATATGAGGGCAATCGAGGGCCTGGGCAGGTGATCGGTTACCCCCGCGGGGCAGTTAGGGTCTGCTCTGATGGGTGGGGGTGCTGAGGGGTGATGGACAGGTGATAGACAGGTGATCAGAGGGGGATCAGGGGGTAAGGTAGCTGTATACGGATGTATACAGTATACAGGGGGGTAGTCTGGGATGGGGTGTGGGGGTGATCTAAAGGTAGGGGGGGGATCAGGGGTGACTAGGAGGCAGTTAGGGACCTAAACTAAAGGGCAGCGTCGCTAGTTAGTGGCAGGTGGGGGGGTGGGGGTTTTACAGGGGTGCTAGGCAGGGGTCTGCTGGGGTGATCAGGGGGGGGTATGAGGCCTGGGGTGGGTGATCAGGGAGGCTGTGGGCAAAATCAAGCTGCGTGCAGTGTCACTTACAAAGTGCTTCCTCCTCGCTGGTGGTCTCTGGAACAATGAGACCACGAGGCGAGGAGGAAGCACGTATAAGGCACTTTGTTTACCTAACAAAGTGCCTTATACATCCTGATTGGGCAATTATGCGGATTCCTCCGCTCGCCGGCTCTGCTAAGTGGCCGGCGAGCGGAGACAAAATGCCCGAGTAATGATCCCGGGCGGAGGATCGCATCACGGATGACGCGATCGCTCCGCCCATGCCCTTAGAAGGACCGCCGCCTCTGTGGGTGAGCCGGTCCTTCAGGGCTCCACTTCCCGGCCGCCCCTGTGCGTTAGGCGGTCGGGAAGTGGTTAAAGTTTATATATAAATTTAATTAAAATCAACAAATGTGTGTTCTAGTCTTTTAGTTATATGCAGAATGTGTACCAGGCTTTTATTCTGACATCTTTTGGTGAGTTATGACTTAAAGAGGAGCTGTCAGCCAGCCATACTTGCTCTACTTACATATGTATTGCACTGTCCATGTTTTGATTTTAGTGATTTTTCTACAGTAAAAAAAAGAGAAAATCCTTTCTCATTTTAACTGTGGCTATTTTGAAGACAAACCTGATGTAATTTCCTACTTTACTCTCCTCTGCCTGATTGTGTATGCATAGCCTGCCCTTCACTATAGAAAGTGCATTGTCTCAGTGTGAGAAATATTGGCCAATCAGAAAGGAACAGAAGGAAAATGAAGGGAAAACAGGAGGGAAAGAGGCTTCAGTCAATCAGGCTGCTCTAGTTAACCACTTCCCGACCGCCGTATATACAATTGGCGGCCGGGAAGTGCACCCCGCAAGGACCGCCGTATAGACAAATGGCGGCGGTCCTTGTAGGGGCATGGGCGGAGCGATCGCGTCATCCGTGACGCGATCCTCCGCCTGGCACCGCTCACCCGCAGCAACATCCCGCCGGCGATACGGAAGCGCTGGTGGGATGTTAACCCGACGATCGCCGCATACAAAGTGTATAATACACTTTGTAATGTTTACAAAGTGTATTATACAGGCTGCCTCCTGCCCTGGTGGTCCCAGTGTCCTAGTCTGCACCAAGCACACTGATTCCCCCGCCCCCTGCCCCAGATCGCCCACAGCACCCATCAGACCCCCCCCCCCCTGCCCACCCCCCAGACCCCTGTTTGCACCCAATCACCCCCCTAATCACCCATCAATCACTCCCTGTCACTATCTGTCAACGCTATTTTTTTTCTTTATCCCCCCCCCTGCCCCCTGCTCCCTCCTGATCACACCCCCACCCCTCAGATTCTCCCCAGAACCCCCCCCCCCCCCATGTACTGTGTGCATCTATCCCCCCTGATCACCTGTCAATCACCCGTCAATCACCCCCTGTCACTGCCACCCATCAATCAGACCCTAACCTGCCCCTTGCGGGCAATCTGATCACC
The DNA here is from genome assembly GCF_040937935.1 of Hyperolius riggenbachi. Classification (NCBI taxonomy): domain Eukaryota; kingdom Metazoa; phylum Chordata; class Amphibia; order Anura; family Hyperoliidae; genus Hyperolius; species Hyperolius riggenbachi. Next base: position 325,015,414 of record NC_090646.1, on the reverse strand, counting down.
CCCCCACACCAATAGATCGCCCGCAGATCCGACATCAGATCACCTCCCAAATCCATTGTTTACATCTATTCTCTCCTCTAAACACCCACTAATTACCCATCAATCACCCCCTATCACCACCTGTCACTTTTACCTATCAGATCAGACCCTAATCTGCCCCTTGCGGGCACCCAATCACCCGCCCACACGCTCAGATTGCCCTCTGACCCCCCCTTATCAATTCACCAGTGCATTAATTACATCTGTTCTTCCCTGTAATAACCCACTGATCACCTGTCAATCACCTGCCAATCACCTATCACCCATCAATCACCCCCTGTCACCGCCACCCATCAATCAGCCCCTAACCTGCCCCTTGCGGGCAATCTGATCACCCACCCACACCATTAGATCGCCCGCAAACCCGCCGTCAGATTACCTCCCACATGTATTGTTTACATCTGTTATCTTCTCTAAACACCCACTAATTACCCATCAATCACCCCCTATCACCACCTGTCACTGTTACCCATCAGATCAGACCCTAATCTGTCCCTTGCGGGCACCCAATCACCCGCCTACACGCTCAGATTGCCCTCAGACCCCCCCTTATCAATTAGCCAGGGCATTATTTACATTTGTCCTTCCCTGTAATAACCCACTGATCACCTGTCAATCACCCATCAATCACCCCCTGTCACTGCCACCCATCAATCACCCCCTGTCACTGCCACCCATCAATCACCCCCTGTCAATGCCACCCATCAATCAGCCCCTAACCTGCCCCTTGCGGGCAATCTGATCACCCACCCACACCAATAGATCGCCCGCAGATCCGACGTCCGATCACCTCCCAAGTGCAGTGTTTACATCTGATGGGTAATTAGTGGGTGTTTAGGGTAGAGAACAATCACCCCCTGTCACTGCTACCTATCAGATTAGACCCCTATCTGCCCCTAGGGCACTCAATCACCCGCCCACACCCTCAGAATGCCCTCAGACCCCAGCCCTGATCACCTCGCCAGTGCATTGCTTGCATCTATTCCCCCCTCTAATCACACCTTGAGACACCCATCAATCACCTCCTGTCACCCCCTAGCACACCTACCCATCAGATCAGGCCCTAATTTGCCCCGTGTGGGCTCATGATCACTCGGCCAAACCCTCAGATCCCCCTCAGACCCTCTTCCGATCACCTCCCCAGTGCATTGATTGCATCTATTTTCCCCTCTAACCACCCCCTGAGACACCCATCAATCACCTCCTGTCACCCCTCTAGCACTCCTATCCATCAGATCAGGCCCAATACAACCTGTCATCTAAAAGGCCACCCTGCTTATGACCGGTTCCACAAAATTCGCCCCCTCATAGACCACCTGTCATCAAAATTTGCAGATGCTTATACCCCTGAACAGTCATTTTGAGACATTTGGTTTCCAGACTACTCACGGTTTTGGGCCCGTAAAATGCCAGGGCGGTATAGGAACCCCACAAGTGACCCCATTTTAGAAAAAAAGACACCCCAAGGTATTCTGTTAGGTGTAGGACGAGTACATAGAAGATTTTATTTTTTGTCAAAAGTTAGCGGAAATTGATTTTTATTGGTTTTTTTTCACAAAGTGTCATTTTTTCACTAACTTGTGACAAAAAATAAAATCTTCTATGAACTCGCCATACACCTAACGGAATACCTTGGGGTGTCTTCTTTCTAAAATGGGGTCACTTGTGGGGTTCCTATACTGCCCTGGCATTTTAGGGGCCCTAAACCACGAGGAGTAGTCTAGAAAACAAATGCCTCAAAATGACCTGTGAATAGGACGTTGGGCCCCTTAGCGCACCCAGGCTGCAAAAAAGTGTCACACATGTGGTACCGCCGTACTCAGGAAAAGTAGTATAATGTGTTTTGGGGTGTATTTTTACACATACCCATGCTGGGTGGGAGAAATTTCTATGTAAATGGACAATTGTGTGTAAAAAAAAAAATCAAACAATTGTCATTTAAAGAGATATTTCTCCCACTTAGCATAGGTATGTGTAAAAATACACCCCAAAACACATTATACTACTTCTCCTGAGTACGGCGGTACCACATGTGTGGCACTTTTTTACACCCTAAGTACGCTATTCCGTTAGGAGTATGGTGAGTTCATAGAAGATTTTATTTTTTTGTCACAAGTTAGCGGAAAATGACACTTTGTGAAAAAAAACAATTAAAATCAATTTCCGCTAACTTGTGACATAAAAAAAAAAAACTTCTATGAACTCACCATACTCCTAACGGAATAACTTGGGGTGTCTTCTTTCTAAAATGGGGTCATTAGTGGGGTTCCTACACTGCCCTGGCATTTTAGGGGCCCTAAACCGTGAGGAGTAGTCTTGAAACCAAATGTCGCAAAATGACCTGTGAAATCCTAAAGGTACTCATTGGACTTTGGGCCCCTTAGCGCAGTTAGGGTGCAAAAAAGTGCCACACATGTGGTATCGCCGTACTCGGGAGAAGTAGTACAATGTGTTTTGGGGTGTATTTTTACACATACCCCTGCTGGGTGGGAGAAATACCTCTGTAAATGACAATCTTTTGATTTTTTTTTACACACAATTGTCCATTTACAGAGATATTTCTCCCACTTAGCATGGGTATGTGTAAAAATACACCCCAAAACACATTATACTACTTCTCCTGAGTACGGCGATACCACATGTGTGGCACTTTTTTACACCCTAAGTACGCTAAGGGGCCCAAAGTCCAATGAGTACCTTTAGGATTTCACAGGTCATTTTGCGACATTTGGTTTCAAGACTACTCCTCACGGTTTAGGGCCCCTAAAATGCCAGGGCAGTATAGGAACCCCACAAATGACTCCATTTTAGAAAGAAGACACCCCAAGGTATTCTGTTAGTAGTACGGTGAGTTGATAGAAGATTTTATTTTTTGTCACAAGTTAGCGGAAATTGATTTTTATTGGTTTTTTTCACAAAGTGTCATTTTCCGCTAACTTGTGACAAAAAAATAAAATCTTCTATGAACTCACCGTACTACTAAGGGAATACCTTGGGGTGTCTTCTTTCTAAAATGGGGTCATTTGTGGGGTTCCTATACTGTCCTGGCATTTTAGGGGCCCTAAACCGTGAGGAGTAGTCTTGAAACGAAATTTCTCAAAATGACCTGTGAAATCCTAAAGGTAACACACACAAGCAATAGAACACAGCAGTACATGCATCCAGCTACATTTGAAATTGGTCAGCAGGTGCTCGTCAGCCAATCAGGATGCACTGTCATACACCCTTTACCTGCCATACCACATCTAGCAGCCATTAGCATTCAGGTGGGAAGCTTCAGTTGGACGCCATCGCAAGATTGCGTCGCTAGCAGGACCGCCCCGTGCAGGCATCCCTCCCACAGGGGTCCCTCCCTAACCGCTCACCTGTCCGCCATGTCCTAGAGCTGAAAAAAAAACGTTTAAAAACACACGATTGGTTCACACGATGGCCAGGGGCCCCGGACCACTCTCACTGGCCGGGGCCCCAAGGCCAACACGTTATACCTGGAGGGGAGTGCAGGTGGGCCTGGACCTCTCACATCCAGAAAACCCACCAACACTGCCTCCATACTGAATGCTAAATTCAACACACACAAGCAATAGAACACAGCAGTACATGCATCCAGCTACATTTGAAATTGGTCAGCAGGTGCTCGTCAGCCAATCAGGATGCACTGTCATGCACTGTCATACACCCTTTACCTGCCATACCACATCTAGCAGCCATTAGCATTAGCTGTGGGAGGGATGCCTGCACGCAGCGGTCCTGCTAGCGACGCAATCTTGCGATGGCATCCAACTGAAGCCTCCCACCTGAATGCTAATGGCTGCTAGATGTGGTATGGCAGGTAAAGGGTGTATGACAGTGCATCCTGATTGGCTGACGAGCACCTGCTGACCAATTTCAAATGTAGCTGGATGCATGTACTGCTGTGTTCTATTGCTTGTGTGTGTTGAATTTAGCATTCAGTATGGAGGCAGTGTTGGTGGGTTTTCTGGATGTGAGAGGTCCAGAGTCTGGGTGTGAGAGGTCCAGGCCCACCTGCACTCCCCTCCAGGTATCACGTGTTGGCCTTGGGGCCCCGGCCAGTGAGAGGGGTCCGGGGCCCCTGGCCATCGTGTGAACCAATCGTGTGTTTTTAAACGTTTTTTTTTCAGCTCTAGGACATGGCGGACAGGTGAGCGGTTAGGGAGGGACCCCTGTGGGAGGGATGCCTGCACGGGGCGGTCCTGCTAGCGACGCAATCTTGCGATGGCGTCCAACTGAAGCCTCCCACCTGAATGCTAATGGCTGCTAGATGTGGTATGGCAGGTAAAGGGTGTATGACAGTGCATCCTGATTGGCTGACGAGCACCTGCTGACCAATTTCAAATGTAGCTGGATGCAAGTACTGCTGTGTTCTATTGCTTGTGTGTGTTGAATTTAGCATTCAGTATGGAGGCAGTGTTGGTGGGTTTTCTGGATGTGAGAGGTCCAGAGTCTGGGTGTGAGAGGTCCAGGCCCACCTGCACTTCCCTCCAGGTATCACATGTTGGCCTTGGGGCCCCGGCCAGTGAGAGGGGTCCGGGGCCCCTGGCCATCGTGTGAACCAATCGTGTGTTTTTAAATCCTAAAGGTACTCATTGGACTTTGAGCCCCTTAGCGCAGTTAGGGTGCAAAAAAGTGCCACACATGTGGTATCGCCGTACTCAGGAGAAGTAGTATAATGTGTTTTGGGGTGTATTTGTACACATACCCATGCTGAGTGGGAGAAATCTCTCTGTAAATGGACAATTGTGTGTAAAAAAAATTAAAAAATTGTCATTTACAGAGATATTTCTCCCACCCAGCATGGGTATGTGTAAAAATACACCCCAAAACAGATTATACTACTTCTCCTGAGTACGGCAATACCACATGTGTGGCACTTTTTTGCAGCCTAACTGCGCTAAGGGGCCCAAAGTCCAATGAGCACCTTTAGGCTTTACAGGGGTGCTTACAAATTAGCACCCCCCAAAATGCGAGGACAGTAAACACACCCCACAAATGACCCCATTTTGGAAAGTAGACACTTCAAGGTATTCATTGAGGGGCATGTTGAGTCCATGGCAGATTTCATTTTTTTTTGTTACAAGTTAGCAGAAATGGAAACCTTTTTTTTTTTTTTTTTTGTGTGACAAACTGTCATTTTCCGCTAACTTGTGACAAAAATTTATATCTTCTATGAACTCACTATGCCTCTCAGTGAATACTTTGGGATGTCTGCTTTCCAAAATGGGGTCATTTGGGGGGTATTTATACTATCCTGGAATTCTAGCCCCTCATAAAACATGTCAGGTGGTCAGAAAAGTCATAGATGCTTGAAAATGGGAAAATTCACTTTTTGCACCATAGTTTGTAAACGCTATAACTTTTACCCAAACCAATAAATATACACTGAATGTTTTTTTTTTTTTATCAAAAACATGTTTGTCCACATTTTTCGCGCTGCATGTATACAGAAATTTTACTTTATTTGAAAAATGTCAGCACAGAAAGTTAAAAAAATCATTTTTTTGCCAAAATTCATGTCTTTTTTGATGAATATAATAAAAAGTAAAAATCGCAGGAGCAATCAAATAGCACCAAAAGAAAGCTTTATTAGTGACAAGAAAAGGAGCCAAAATTCATTTAGGTGGTAGGTTGTATGAGCGAGCAATAAACCGTGAAAGCTGCAGTGGTCTGAATGGAAAAAAAGTGGCCGGTCCTTAAGGGGTAGAAAGCCCTAGGTCCTCAAGTGGTTAAGTCTGGGGGTAAATAGAGAAGCAAAAAAGGACAACTCAGCATGCCCTGCAACTTCCTTTTTGTGTACCAAATTTTGCGTACCAGAGTCAGGTAAACTGGGAAATGGTCATCTATCAACAAGAAAACTTATAGTGAATTTAACTTTTGGACTGCCTGGTTAGCATCCATATTACTTGTTTACCAGATAAAAATAAAGAATTGATTTTATGCCCGACAGTTACACTTTAACCATTTAAGGACTGCAGTCTTAAAACCCATCAGAAACTTTTTTTCCATTTAGACCACTGCAGCTTTAACGGTTTATTGCTCGGTCATACAACCTACTATCAAAATGAATTTTACCTCCTTTTCTTGTCACTAATACAGCTTTCTTTTGGTGCGATATGATTGCTGCTGTGATTTTTAGTTTTCATTATATTCATCAAAAAAGACATGAATGTTGTCAAAAAAAATATATTTTTTTAACTTTCTGTGCTTACATTTTTCAAATAAAGTAAAATTTCTTTATACATTTTTGTCTAAATGTATTGTCTTTGATCAATAAATAGACACGTATTGGATTTTTTTTTGTTTGGGTAAAAGTTATAGCGTTTACAAAATATGGTGCAAAAAGTGAATTTCCCCAGTTTAAAGCATCACTGACTTTTCTGAGCACCTGTCATGTTTCATGAGGTGCTAGAATTCCAGGATAGTATAAATACCCCCCAAATGACCCCATTTTGGAAAGAAGACATCCCAAAGTATTCACTAAGAGGCATGGTGAGTTCATAGAATATTTTATTTTTTGTAGTTAGCGGAAAATGACACTTTGTGACAAAAAAAAAAAAGTTTCCATTTCTGCTAACTTGTGACAAAAAAAAAATGAAATCTGCCACGGACTCATCATGCCGCTCTCTGAATACTTTGGGGTGTCTGCTTTCCAAAATGGGGTCATTTGTGGGGTGTGTTTACTGTCCTGGCATTTTGGGGGTGCTAAATTGTAAGCACCCCTGTAAAGCCTAAAGGTGCTCATAGGACTTTGGGCCCCTTAGCGCAGTTAGGCTGCAAAAAGTGCCACACATGTGGTATTGCCGTACTCAGGAGAAGTAGTATAATGTGTTTTGGGGTGTATTTTTACACATACCCATGCTGGGTGGGAGAAATATCTCTGTAAATGACAATTTGTTAATTTTTTTTTTACACACAATTGTCCATTTACAGAGATATTTCTCCCACCCAGCATGGGTATGTGTAAAAATACACCCCAAGTGTTCTCTCCTAGGAGATCATTTCCATCTTCTCTTTAAACTAACTTTTCAGGATTTTACAATTGAAAAAGTACCTAAAAGTTGGTGAAAAAGTACTATCAAATTTATTTTGAGTATTTTCTAGCTTGCTGGTGGTTTAAAAGGCATTTTATGAGAGGTTGTGAAAATAACACCTAGGAGAAAACCCAGGAGAAAAAATGAATTACATATAGGAGTAGGTGTGCTAATGTGTGACACTTTTTTGCAGCCTAGGTGCTAAGGGGCCCAAAGTCCAATGAGTACCTTTAGGATTTCACAGGTCATTTTGAGGCATTTGATTTCCAGACTACTCCTCACGGTTTAGGGCCCCTAAAATGCCAGGGCAGTATAGGAATCCCACAAGTGACCCCATTTTAGAAAGAAGACACCCCAAGGTATTCCGTTAGGAGTATGGTGAGTTCATAGAAGATTTTATTTTTTGTCACAAGTTTGTGGGGAAAAAAAACAATAAAAATCAATTTCTGCTAACTTGTGACAAAAATAAAATCTTCTATGAACTCATCATACACCTAACGGAATACCTTGGGGTGTCTTCTTTGTAAAATGAGGTCACTTGTGGGATTCCTATACTGCCCTGGCATTTTAGGGGCCCAAATCCGTGAGGAGTAGTCTAGAAAACAAATGCCTCAAAATGACTGTTCAGGGGTATAAGCATCTGCAAATTTTGATGACAGGTGGTCTATGAGGGGCTGAATTTTGTGGAACCGGTCATAAGCAGGGTGGCCTCTTACATGACAGGTTGTATTGGCACTGAAGTGCAGGAAGCGCAGCATGTTCTCAAATCGTGACCTGGACATGGCAGCAGAGAACATTAGCATGTGATATATTGGGTGCGTAGACCAATAAGACCGCAATATATTATTTTTGACTAGATTCATGTTAAAGAGAAGGCCCAAAAAAATGTGAAGTTTGGAAACTTGGAGTGGTTTCCACTGAAAAGGCTGGGCATGGTAGCTTCTCGGATTGGTGGTTGCGTATTGTGTGGCATAACGGTTGGTCTCAGCCACAATTAAGTCGTAGAGATCTACGGCGCAGAACAGATGAAAAAAGTCTAGGGCCAATCCTAGATTATCTGTCTCCACCTGGACTCCAGGCTGGGCGGTGAAAGGGGGCAGTACGGATGTGCCAGAACTAGGGGATTGCCAATTGGGATTTGCCAGAACCTCTGGGAGACTATGGGTAGTATGGGCCCGTTTTGCTGGTGGCTGTGACTCGGGTCTTAACCCCCCTGGCGGTATAAAAAATTCCGCCAGGAGGGAGCGCAGCATTTTTTTTTTTTAATTTTCTTTCTTATATCATGTAGCGAGCCCAGGGCTCGCTACATGATAGCCGCTGCTCAGCGGCATCCCCCCGCTTCGATCGCCTTCGGCGATCTCCAATCAGGAAATCCCGTTCAAAGAACGTGATTTCCTGGAGGGCTTCCCCTGTCGCCATGGCGACAGGGCGGGATGATGTCACCGACGTCATTAGGAGTCCCGAACCACCCCTCAGCGCTGCCTGGCACTGATTGGCCAGGCAGCGCACGGGGTCTGGGGGGGGGGGGGCACGCGGCGCGACGGATAGCGGCGATCGAGCGCGGGGCGGTGGCGATCGGTGTGCTGACGCAGCTAGCAAAGTGCTACCTGCGTCCAGCAAAAAAAAAAAATTAAACAAATTGGCCAAGCAGGGCCGGAGAAAACCACCTGCGCGGCTTACCCCGAACTATGATCGGGGTTACCGCCAAGGAGGTTAATGCACGTGCCACCGAACCAGTTTCTGGTCAGAGAGCCATTGCTGTTCACTGGTTCGTATTCTGACCCAGATGATTCGTCGGATGAGGCTTTCCAATCGCACTCACCCCACTTGGCCAGAATCTCGGCGGCCTCTTCAGCGGAATACCCCTTTTTTGCCATGATGGACTGCTAAATTTAGGGGGTATTCCTCTGAGACTACCCAGGAAAAAGAGCACCTACCTAGCAAAAGGGAGTACTTGTGAAGTAGAAAGCTGTGGTCACTGAACTTTGATAAAAAAAAAAAAAAAAAAATCAAAACTGATCTTTACAGCGCCAGAGTTATTGTAGCGTTTTTTGCAGTGATCAGAAAAAAAATTCTGTCACTGAGGTGGGGCAGGTGAGGGTTTGGCCGGGTGATCAGAAGCCCGCAGGGGGCAGATTAGGGCCTGATCTGATGGGTAGGAGTGCAGGAGGTGATTGATGGGTGTCTCAGGGGGTGATTAGAGGTGAGAACAGATGTAATCAATGCACTGGGGAGGTGATCGGAAGGGAGTCTGAGGGGGATCTGAGGGTTTGGCTGAGTGATCAGGAGCCCACACGGGGCAAATTAGGGCCTGATCTGATGGGTAGGTGTGCTAGGGGGTGACAGGAGGTGATTAGAGGGGGGAATAGATGCAATCAATGCACTGGGGAGGTGATTGGAGGTTGTCTGAGGGTGATCTGACGGTGTGGGTGGGTGATTGGGTGCCCGCAAGGGGCAGATGAGGGTCTGATCTGATGGGTAGCAGTGACAGGTGGTTATTTGATCGGTGATTAGAGGGGAGAACAGATGTAAATAATGCACTGGGGAAGTGATCAGGGGGGTCTGAGGGTGATCTGAGGGTGTGGGCTGGTGTTTGGGTGCCCGCAAGGGCCAGATTAGGGTCTGATCTGATGGGTAGCAATGACAGGTGGTGACAGGGTGATTGATAGGTGATCAGGGTGTGATTAGAGGGGAGAATAGATGCAAGCAATGCACTGACGAGGTGATCAGGGGGGTCTGAGAGCAATCTGAGGGTGTGGGCGGGTAATTGGGTGCCCACAAGGGACAGATTAGGGTCTGATCTGATGGGTAGCAGTGACAGGTGGTGATTGATGGGTGATCAGTGAGCGATTAGAGGGGAGAACAGATGTAAACAATGCCCTTGGGAGGTGATCTGAGGGCGGGTCTGCGGGCAATCTGAGGGTGTAGGCGGGTGATCAGGTGCCTGCAAGGGGCAGGTTAGGATCTGATCTGATGGGTGGCAGTGGGTGATTGACAGGTGATCAGTGGGTGATTACAGGGGAGAATAGATTTATACAGTACACAGGGGGGGGGGTCTGGGGAGGATCTGAGGGTGTGTGTGTGTGTGTGTGTGGGGGGGGGGTGATCAGGAGCCCCCAGGGGGCAGTTGACAGATAGTGACAGGGGGTGATTGATGGGTGATTAGGGGGGTGATTGGGTGCAAACAGAGGTCTGAGGGGTGCTGTTGGCGATCAGGGGGTGGGAAGGCAGGATCAATGTGCTGGTGTTTTTACTACAAGGGCTGCCTCCTCCCTTGGTGGTCCCTCGATCACTGGGACCACCAGGGGAGGAGGCAGCCTGTATAATACACTTTGTATACATTACAAAGTGTATTATACACTTTGTATGCGTCAGATCGGGGGTTAACAACCTGCCGGCGCTAGTAATTGGCTGGCGAGTTAACGTCACGGGTGGGCGGAGCCTAATGCCGGCGTATGCGTGTGATCTCTGGCTAATCAGTCCCCCAGGTGCCGCCGCCGATCGGCGTTACGCGGTCCTGGGGGTGCCACTTTGCCGCTGCCAATTGGTAGTGGGCGTTCGGCGAGTGGTTAAAAATTGGAGGCCTGAAATTCTTATAAATTTTTTTTTACCACTTTTAACTCATAATTTCAGACAGAAATGCACCACCAGGGAGGTTAACATGTATAAGTACAGTACATCAGAGGGCAATACAGAAGCTAGGGAGATTAACTTTTTGTCCCTAGGGTTGTACAACGGACAAGGGGACATGGTTTGCAGGTGGAGAAAAATAAGTTTTTGCCATCTATTTAGAAAGGGATCCTTCACAGTGAGAGTGGAATCTGGAATATCTTACCTCAGGACGTAGTTATGGCAAACTCTATATCTGCATTTAAAGAGGGCTTGGATGCTTTCCTTGCATTGAAGGGCATTTTTAGGTAATTCTTGGAAAAGTTGATCCAGGGATTGATCTGACTGTCATCCGGAGTTGGGAAGGAATTTTTCTCTTTTAAAGGGATACTGTAGGGGGGGGGGGGGGGGGGGATTCGGGGGACAATGAGCTGAACTTACCCGGGGCTTCTAATGGTCCCCCGCAGACATCCTGTGCCCGCGCAGCCACTCCCCGATGCTCCGGCCCCGCCTCCAGTTCACTTCTGGAACTTCTGACTTTAAAGTCAGAAAACCACTGCGCCTGCGTTGCCATG